>NW_018404292.1:61667-66654 GCF_002113885.1 Mizuhopecten yessoensis | reverse complement strand
GATAAGGGAAAGAGTATGAGATCCAATCCTAGGACCTAGCGTGGTCACATGACAAGTGCTCTTTGTTCTAACAGTTCTAGCCAACTGCCCAGTTGTTTTCTGATTGTCAAGCTATACAGTCATACTACAAAAACACTGTGTCTTTGCTGGCCTCCAAGAGACTTATACATTTCTACCATTGAAAAAGGCTGCCTAAGCCTACTACATTACCACAAACAATAGGATTACATCGTTCTAGTGTCTAATCCTAGTTATGTCCGGTCGCGGGCGTGGTCAGCCCCGGGGGCGTAAACGAAGAGCAAACGACAACACCACAGTAACGAGTGACAGTGACTTTGGGACTCATACATCTATGAATTACGTGACAGCAGAACAGGCATGGGATGTTCATAAACCTGAAAACTGGACTGTCATTGAACTTCGGTCCAAGTTACTCGGACTGAGCATAACACCACCCAAGGGGTTTAGCAAGACAATGCTAATTCAGTTATACAAGGAGAATGTAGGAGCCACCATGACAGTGTTAACTGAATCAACTGAGACAATGGACGTTACATCACCATTAAATACCACTACAAATGTTGATGTTACTTCCACCAGCCAGGCTTGTTCATTGGAAACCTTACAAGCACTGCAGGACCATGTTGGGCGTCTGGAACAGTTGATCCTGCGTCAAAACAGGAACACAGTGGGTCCAGCTATGGCCGTGTCAGGTCATGGCCCAATACTGACCTCACAGACACAGAACACTGGAGAAGCTGTAGTTCCATCAACCAGCCGACCAGATATTAGTCCAGATGGTGGAGTGGTAACACCTCCACACAGCCTCCTCCTACAGCAGACAGGTATATCATCAGAGTCTGTCCCTGCTGTAGAAATAGTACCACCCCCTTTGCGCCAACAGATTATCGAAGGTAAGGATGTGAACCTTGTCTTGTTATTATTACCTGCCTACGATAATGATAGCACTCGGTACAATCGGTTCACTGAAGTAGGAGGACAGATGTTTAAATTACAATCTGATCCAAGACTTTGCAAGTCACTAACACTTGGAGAGTTCGTCAAGGCCTTTTCTATATATCGTAACATCAGGTGTGAACATTACCCTAATCGTCGCCAAGAGTTGGATGTATACGAAAGTGATATTGTAGAACTGGCACTTTCATACCCCGGCCCTATTTTCTACGAATATCATAAGGCATATAGTGGCATTGGAATTAGAGTTAAAGAACCATCCTGACAAAAAAAAAATTGTACAAACTTTGATTTCCGGGTTATCTAACGGTTTTGATACAGGTATCTCAACGTTACCAGATACATCATTAGTTTGTTGACAAGAAATTCCTCATTGGCCCCTTTACAGAGCCACCTTTTGATATTTACCATATCAACCCTATAGGTTCAGCGACGGCAAAGTATTCAGGTAAACAACGCTTAATTGTGGATCTTTCAGCACCTCATGATTCCGAGGACTATAGCATCAATGAACTGATTGAAAAAGAAGAATACTCCCTATCTTATATCAGTGTTGATGACGCCATTAAACAAATTAAACACACTGGCAGACACTCCAAGTTATGCAAACTGGACATTACAGACGCCTTCAAACTTCTACCTATGTCTCCAGAACTTTGGCCGTTTTATGGTATATGCTGGAACAATCAGTACTATTTCTATACTAAACTCACTTTCGGATGTCGTTCAAGTCCCAAGATCTTTGATCTACTTTCAACTGCTATTTGCTGGATCTTATCTAATAACTATGCGATAGATTATATAATTCATTACCTGGATGACTTTCTGACAATCGAAGCACCACACCAAGTAGATGAAAGGACAATGGCTATTCTGTCTATGTTTTTTCTGAAACTCAATATACCAATTTCACCACACAAAACTATTGGACCGTGTGAAAGCTTAGAATTTCTAGGAATCATCCTGGATACTGATAAAATGGAAGCGCGTCTGCCATTAAATAAACAACAGCGGATCATTGAAACGATTAAATCATTCTGTGAACAAAAATCAGTTACCATGCGTGAACTCTTGAGCCTCCTAGGCCACTTAAACTTTGCCAGTAAGGTTATCACACCAGGACGTTCTTTTATTTCATATCTTTTGACCCTAGCCGCCTCTATCAAGAAGTTACAGCATCATGTACACTTCACTCAAGCATGCAGGCGGGACTTGTTCATGTGGTATTCCTTCATGGAGCAATGGAATGGACGTTCAGTCTTCCTTCAGGAGGCTACAACCTTGGCACATGATATAGACCTCTACACAGATCCGGCAGGAGGAACAGGCTTCGGTGCCTATTACCACAGGCGGTGGTTCCAGGGCCGCTGGCCACACAAATTATCTCTGGACAATTCGGAAATGTCAATAGCCTTCATGGAATTGTACCCAATTGTACTAGCATCTATGATATGGGGACATGAGTGGACAGGCCTCAGAATCAAATTACATTGTGACAACCAGGCAACGGTCAATATTATCAAGAAAGGGCGTTCAAAATGTGCTTACATTATGCCCATTATGCGACGTCTAACATGGTGTACTTTTACTAACAATTTTGTCCTTACTGCTGTGCATATCCCAGGTAAACAGAATATTGTAGCTGATGCTCTATCTCGTTTCCAGATGGACCGATTCCACCAGCTTGCTCCATTAGCAGAGGTACATCCAGAGCCTATTCCGGACTACAGCAATGTGCCTCTGTATTAGGACCATCAGTGCGTGACCTGTGGAATGCTGCAGTGGCTCAGTCAACAAGAGTTACCTACTCATCAGGAGCATCCTGCTTCAAGAACTTCATCCTTTTGTATGGTATAAACAATAACCCAGCAAGTGTGTTTAGCGACGTGACAGAGGAAATACTGATATTCTTTGTCACACATTGTTACTATAACCTCAAGTTGAAATACTCTACAATTAAACTATATCTGTACGGTATTAAGTACCATTGTACAGCACTGGGACTAGAAAACCCACTTGTGAATTCTCATGGACTACCACTTTATCGACTTCAAACAATATTACGGGGTTTGAAGAAGTTGCAGGGAACTCCTGCCAAACCGAGGCTACCCATAACATACAACATATTGACAAAATTATGTTCAGCCTTTCGCCAAGGTGTTTTCGACCCTGCCACAGACATTACTTTGGAGGCAGCTTGCTGTGTAGCTTTCTTTGCATTCTTAAGATGTGGAGAATTTACTTGTCTTACAAACTCGTTTAATCCTTCCTTCCATCTATGTATAAGCGATGTGAAGGTAGCACCCGATAGTAACAGCCTAGACTTGCACCTCAAGGCATCCAAGACAGACCCCTTTCGACATGGAGTCACTATTCACCTCTTCCGCACCCACCAGCAAGTGTGTGCAGTTGCTGCTATCATCAGAATGTTGGCAGACAGGTACATGACAGGTTGTACCCCTACAGACCCCATTTTCTCCATCAAATCGGCTCCCTTGACTCGCCAAGTGTTTATCGACAAGTTAAGACAGACCTTGGATTGATTGAGCCTCAATCACACTTTGTACAGTGGCCATTCTTTTCGTATAGGAGCCGCTACTACCGCCGCACAGTTTGATATCCCCGATCACCTTATCAAGGTGCTTGGACGCTGGCAATCGGATAGCTACTGCCGGTACATTCGCACCCCTCATCTTATTCTACGCAAGACTCAAGTATCATTATGCAAGTCAGTACCAGATATTTTGTGAATCAACGTTTTCACAGGTGCTTATTTTATCAGATCATCAGTGTGTACCCCCTTTTAGGGCGAGTATATCTAAAAAGGGGTACTACCCTCCATAGTTGGATTAATATGTGCAGTGATGTGTTAATCTACCTTTCACATGGGATTTAAGTGTGTTTCCGTTTAGGGCGAATATATCTAAACGGAAACTATTGTTTCTATAGCAAATTTGTCAAGGGCGGATATACCATAGCTACCACAAGCCCTGTCAGCTACCTCTCACGTGAGATTTCAGTGTGTACCTGTTTAGGGCGAGTATATCTAAACAGGTACTATTGTGTCTATAGCAAACTGGTCAACACCGGATATACCATATCTACCACAAGCCCTGTCCGCTGTATGGAATGCTTTCAGTATATACATCAACAACTGACCAAATAACACGGTTTATGAAAACAAAGATCCTTCAGCCAATATCACCTGTCACAAGGTGCTTGGACTACTGCGGTGCTTCTACACCATGACAATACTACAGCTTCCTCAGGCTTGGATATATACCTGGTACATTATTGACATTATAGCAACATGCATAGGCTATATTTTGTTCCTGTACCTTATATGTCATAGAGCAATAACGTCTTTGCTTACTATATTTCATACCATTTTCTCATGCAGTGATTTGTAGATATAACGTCAATGTCCTACAAGTTGTCAATTTCTTGGTGGTGTTGGGGGAGTTTTTATTTCCTTCTCCTCACTCCCTCTTTGGGGTCCTCGTATCCTCATTTTGGTATCAAACCAATGCTTCACATACTCCTTTGGGCCTATGGCAGTAAACTGTCATCATGTAATAACATGTAACATGGATTATTAATGGTGCCAGTCTGCTGCTATACACCCCAAATCGGTCAATCCAACTCCAGAACCTAGGGTTAGCTGGACTGTATACATCAACTCTATATGGCCCAGGGTAAGACATTAAGTTGAACTCCAGGCCTAAGTGATGTAACTCCCAACTCTAGCCGACTTCCGGACCTTTAAGCGACCAGGCTATGGTTTTCCATGAGCTTCGGGTCAGTCACAGTCCAAGTCCATGTTCGAACCGGGTTGTTGGCCACAGCTTTTCAGCACTCTGCTCTTCCAGCACTACGGGGTCAATAGCTTATCGGCTATTCTCCAGCAGGTCCAAGGGAGGTACTGCTACAGGTGATAGGCACCCCTTATCTGCAGACTTGTTAATAAATTCTGAGAATTTATCCTACATTGTTTGTTATTTGTTGTGTAAAT
>NW_018404292.1:55385-60895 GCF_002113885.1 Mizuhopecten yessoensis | reverse complement strand
TTTGGGCCTATGGCAGTAAACTGTCATCATGTAATAACATGTAACATGGATTATTAATGGTGCCAGTCTGCTGCTATACACCCCAAATCGGTCAATCCAACTCCAGAACCTAGGGTTAGCTGGACTGTATACATCAACTCTATATGGCCCAGGGTAAGACATTAAGTTGAACTCCAGGCCTAAGTGATGTAACTCCCAACTCTAGCCGACCTTTAAGCGACCAGGCTATGGTTTTCCATGAGCTTCGGGTCAGTCACAGTCCAAGTCCATGTTCGAACCGGGTTGTTGACCACAGCTTTTCAGCACTCTGCTCTTCCAGCACTACGGGGTCAATAGCTTATCGGCTATCCTCCAACAGGTCCAAGGGAGGTACTGCTACAGGTGATAGGCACCCCTTATCTGCAGACTTGTTAATAAATTCTGAGAATTTATCCTACATTGTTTGTTATTTGTTGTGTAAACTCAGGTTTTTAACTAGAATTGTGTTATAGTATTATAATGATCCGTGTACCAGGTTTTAGCACCTGAATCTTGATAGAACAGAAATATATAGATGATGTCCTGCACAATTATCACCCCCGGCGCCCTCTCCCTCCCTTCCAACCACCTCTGCCAAGTCATTCTTAGGCCACTTCCTTCATACAATTATATTTATATCTATGTTTAAAAGACAGCAATGACTAAATGCAAGTTAAACAAGAGGCCCATGGGCCTTAATGGTCACCTGATATATTTATACAGAGAGCTGATTTTTGTTTTTAACATGGACAGAAATATTATTCAAAGTGACAAAAAACAATAAAACCACATTATTCAATATCTAGCATGCAGATTTAAGACTGAAAAGTATTTGAAACTAGCACCTCTGATTCTAAACAAGGAAAATGAAGAAAATTTTATTTTAGCACACAGACTCCATTGGGCCCCACCCTACAGCCCTTGGGGGGGAAAGGATGGCTCAAAATACAAAGTATCAAACTGTCAACTTAGGGTTATAATTCCAATCAAGTTACCCCCTCCTTCCCCAGGGGGAAACGCGAGACCCCAGGGTCATGAAATTCACAATTTTGGTAAAGCACCTTAAGACCCTTCCATCTATGAAGAGTATTTGATTCTACCATATCTGGGTCTTGAGAAGAAGATTTTTGAAATTTCAGTCAATTCAACCCTTTTAGGCCCCACCCATCAGCCCCGGGGGGTCAGTCAGGGTTGATATGTGCATACCATCAAACTGCTATACAATACTGATAATTCTAACCCAAATTGAATTACTTCCAATGGCAATTATACAAATGTTGGTCCAAAATGTGATTTCCCTATATAAACTAAGGTAAAGTTTACCCCCTCCCCAGGGAGAACGTGAGACCTGAGAAGAAGATTTTTGAAATTTCAGTCAATTCAACCCTTTTTGGCCCCACCCATCAGCCCCGGGGGGTCAGTCAGGGATGATATGTGCATACTATCAAACTGCTACCCAATACTGATAATGCTAACCTAAATTGAATTACTTCCAATGGCAATTAAACAAATGTTGGTCCAAAATGTGATTTCCCTATATAAACTAAGGTAAAGTTTACCCCCTCCCCAGGGAGAACGTGAGACCTGAGAAGAAGATTTTTGAAATTTTAGTCAATTTTATCCTTTTTGGCCCCGCACCTCAGGCCCCTGGGGACTGGGGACCATATAATTCACAATTTTAGTTGACCTTTGGCCATGGAAGGTTTCTGCAAAATTTCATTGAAATTAGTTCAGGGATTTTGGAGAAGAAGTCGAAAATGTAAATTGTTTACGGACGCACGACGGCCGCCGGACGCCGCCGGAAAAAAGGCGATCGCAATAGGTCACTTGAGACTGTCTCAGGTGACCTAAAAACTCAAAATCTCTAAAAATATTTAAATTGAAACTTAAACAATAGGCCCAGAGGGCCTGTATAGCTCACCTGTTTCTTTTGTTACATGAAACTGACATATAGGTAACTTCAGACCAAATTTGGTAACTATAACTCAAGACATTTTAACATCTTGTTTGAAATTTGAAATTTTAATTTTGAAACTTTTAACCCACATTGACCTTTGACTCTGGCCAGCACTTAAAGTTGACCTTTGACCTCATTACTGTAATAAATAAAATGATTCACACAGATGGTTTACATAACATACTCATATAAGGTACCTACTGGCCAAACATCATGACCCTGGGCCTAATGAAACTTGAGCAGAAGATTGTTAAAGCTTTCAACCCATGTTGACCTTTGACCCCTGACAAGCACTTAAAGTTGACCTTTGACATCATTATTGTAATACAGAAAACGATTCACACAGTTTGTCTACATAACATACCCAAGTATCATGACTCTAGACCAAATGATTATTAAGATATTGCTGTTTGAAGTTTTTACCATATTTGACCCCTGTGACCTTGAAACTAGGTCAAGGTCATTTAAATGAGGAAACTTTATAGCTCTCCATTCCAGGTACCTACTGGTAAAATATCATGACCCTATGTCCTCCAGTTATTCACAAGTCGTTCATTAGAAAAGTTGACGGATAGACGACGAACACGACAATACGGCATAAGCTCACATGGCCCTTCGGCCCAGGTAATAAATATGTGTGCAAAATATGAAATTGATAAATGTGTGCGAAATTGGTGTGCTAGAGGTTAATGCTAAGTAAGTGGAAAGAGAATTTTTTGGTGCTGACTCTGAATAGCACATCAGGGGCTATAACTTGGTTTTCATAACTTATTATCTTATTTACACCAAACTTCACCATTTCACTTCGTAATGTACCGGTATATACTTTCAAAAAGATACTTTATTTCAACATGTTAAAGGGATTAGGGTTCCATTAAAGCTTTTAGATAATCACTTTTATCCATACAATTTAGATAAAAACACTTTATGAAACGTGTTTTATATATTTGTGATAAATGACATTTTTGGGGGTATTTTTTAGATTTTTTCGAATATTGTTCAAGGTCAATGATTCTGTCTTCCATAGCTTCTATTTTGGTTACAATGTCATTGATTCCCAGGGCCTCAGACAGTGTATTTTTAAAAAGATCATTTTGAATAAGTTGAGGCACAACCTCTTTGTCTACAAGGGGGTCACTTAAACTCTAGATCGTACGTATGCTGGCCTGAACTTTGTTCATTAACGGCACTTGAGAATCCATCTTGTTATCTTGGTCACAAACAAATGTTGTCATAAAATAAGGCCACCCATGTACTGACCACTTCAATCAAGTTTGTAGCAAGTTATAATGGTTTTTTTTTAAAAAGAATGGAAATGTGGGTTATTACAGAAGGCCCTTATTCATATCATATATTGAACATAGAGAGATTTGTCTGTACCTTGTAAATATACTCCATATAAACATCGAGTTGGTCACTGGTTTAAGTGTCCATACTCCTTGACCACAGGAAGGTAAAAAAAAACTCAAATTTAATGTCAGCAGACTGATTTTATTCAAAAGGTTATCACTTAACTTGTTGGACAAGTCTTTTTTGGAAGGACATCTTGGTAAGATGATTTCACCTTTCTGACCCAAAAGGTTTTTGGTAAATCTAAAAAGCTGCCTATATGGTTCTTACCACATTCTGCAATTCTTTCTGAAATTTAAGCCTCCTTGAATTGAATGAGAGGTAAATTATCTGTTGGTGAATGGTAAATTTAGTCCTTCGCCAATGTATCTGCTATTCTGCACGGAAATTTTCATTACAATTAAATACGGTACATTTGGTCTCACAGTTTTTACCTTAGTCTGTAGAAGTGCATGTTTCTCTATAAGGGCTTCTATACCAGATATGTATGCTTCAACATGATCATCAACTCCACCTTGAGTAGACTGGAGGGCAGAAAAAAATGAATGTCACTGATGAAATCTGGTATGGAAATTTCACAGAATTTCTGGAAGCTGACCTCCTTCCTTGCAGAATCTGGCTTACTTGGACAGCAAAGTGATCACCAGATTGGTTCGACTTAACATCACTTAGACATAAGATCCATCACTGAAATTGCTCCATGAATGACCGAGCTATCTTCCCATGTAATATGACCATGTCTAGTGTACATGAGGCCATGGGTGTGTGTACCTGCTTCTGTCACATAATGAATCAGATCCCTGGTCTCTAATAACCCAGAGAACTGGCAAGCATCAACATTAGATAGATCGTCTAAGTTCAAATTTATGTCACATATGTGATAATACTCTAGTGCTACAACAACCTGGTGGTCTAAAATGGTACACCACTCATACAATTCACTCACAGATTTTGAAAGCTGTTCAGTTTAAATGATACACAATCTGAATAATTTATTACTAGCAATGACAGAACAAGTCAGGTGCTCAAAGTGTGTATTATGATCGATACATCATCATGGTTCAGAGAGAGATATCTCACACTTAGGCCTTTTGTAAACAGAACAGCAACCCCACCACCACATTTGTTATTGACTTGATGACATGTAAATTCTTGTGCGATGATGTTGGAATACATGTGAAAGTATTGCAAAGAGAATGGAAAAAAGTGTTCATGCCCGATACTTCTGCATCATCAGAATCTTGTGATATTTAATGATATTTTGAGTTATGAAGAAACAATCAACCAATCATAGCACAGTATGCTAATGAATTTGGGGTGGATTTTGCTCAACTGCCAACTTAGCCTCAGGTACAATTATGTGCTTACCATGTTTCTTCGAAATGGAATGAAAATTAATTAAGAAAGACATTAACGTAGAAACTTAGGTCCAATAATATGCCATAGTTTGTCTCATCAACATTTCTGAAGGGCATATCTTAAATGATGGAGAAAAAAAAATGGAGTCTCCTTCCAAAATAAGGAGACTTGTTCATGTAGAAAAGTGACCTTGATAAAATACAAACACAAAATGTTTATAAATTGCTTTGATCTGTAAGAATAGAATTAAAGTGCCTGTTCGGGGAAAAAAGGTCATATTTGCTTAAATGGCATATACACATGTTTAAGGTGGCTCCACACTTTCGCAATTAACCAGCAAAATTCGTTGAAACTTTCATATAATGGTTATGCAACTATGTAGAGTTGATTTTATGAAAATCTAAACCGATAGTTTGGGGACTTTTTTGGAAAAAATACCAAAAAATTGAATTTTCGTCAATTTCAATATTTTCTGTTTTTTGTGTGTGTGTGACATTGTTCGGAACAATAACAACAATAATCAAATTAAAAGAAGCATTTCTAATTAACCCTACAAATATTTTATTTATCACAAAATATGTAACACATGTTACACAAAGTGTTTTTTATTGAATTTGTACGTATAAAAGTGATTATCTACAAGCTAAAAGCAAACAGGACACAAAGATCTATACATATAGAATGGGAAATTGAACAAAATATACACAATGGCTTTATAATTAATTTATTTTACATTTTACAATCACTTCGATCCGGGTGAGAGTTATCTTCCTTGAAAAAAATCGGAACTTTTTGCAGAGGGGTGACATTTACACAATGACAGTTG
>NW_018404292.1:41855-54337 GCF_002113885.1 Mizuhopecten yessoensis | reverse complement strand
GTTGATCTCGCGTCTAACATTACGTAAACACGTGATTGATAATAACCTCGTGAATTATTTCAATATTTATTAAATGAAGCATCGTAAAAATAGTCTGCGTTAACTATTTTTTTCCTTGGAGTAGATTTGAAGAGGATGTATTGATTGTCCACGCTTCTAGTATAAACATATTTTTTATAATCCCTTATCAGTCAAATCAGTCTGTAGTTATGACAATGCAGTAGGGCTTCGTAATTCACGCCACCTGTTGGCGAGTGAAAAAAACAACAAGGTCCGTCGATCGCGACTGCAAATCATTTCAATTAGTAGAGCTATTGTTAACGGGTAATCACAGAGATAGTGTTAGCTCATTACTGCATTGTAATTTGTAAAAAAATATCGCCAAACCACGGACTTAGATAATCTAATTCCGTGGCCAAACTGAACTGTGACATGACATGGTTTGAAGTGACGTAACCCAAGCCGCCATGATGAGCCCTTCTCACTGATTGCAATTATGATCAATACAAGGTATCTAATTATGTCTTTAAACAGGAGATATGCACCAGCGGTTACTAAACATCGAATTACTTATTAATTGATATGTTTTTGTAAGCAAGTAAATGTTTTATGTAAAATATTGCTAAAATGAATTGATGTATGCCGATATGCGCACACGTGTGTGTCATGTGTGATCAGATAATTCAAAGAAAACAAGCAACAAAATACACATTTTACGTAGTTTCTTCTTGGTTTTAAATATCATTTTACATCAATGAAAAAAAAAATCATAGATATATATTTTTAAAAAATATATTCAGAGTTCGTTTTTCGGAGCATGAATATCGTTTTTTTTCCAGATTTTTTGGGTGCGCAAAATATTCGAGTAGAACCTTTTTTCCCAATTTTCAGCCTAAAAAAGTACCTGCGCAAATTAAACAGGTGCGCAAATTACATGGGTTTTTACGGTACCTTCTTATGAAATATACCGATTCAAATTTTTCTGAAATTCTTTCCCTAAGAGTAAAAATTATAATTATATTAAAGAAATCCTAAATCGTCACCTGACAGTCTATAACTCTCAATTGACCGAGATCAGTGAGGTAATTTTACCGCACGCACGTCATCAACAAGGCCAAATGTAAACATTGCGGTGAAAGAAAAAGATGCATGACAGGCACGAGGTATCAATACCGTTATATATAACAACAACATATAGGTAGGAATACTACACTTGCATCATACATGACCTTTGAAAACAATTATTTACGTATAGTATTGCTGTCTTGTCTGCTAGTTGAGTCCGACATGGCACATGGCGGCGTGCTATTGTTGTTATATTCACTGCCTCACTTTCGAAACAACCACGTGACATCTATAAATAGACCTGCGCTAAATTTACGTGGGGCTTCCCCGAGATTTCAGTGGTCAAAACTGGACATTGCAAGCAGAACTCGACCATCATATTGCCGTGGTACAACTTTTGGAAGGCCAGAGAACTCATTTAGACCCATTTATTATGTATTTTTTTCCCCGACCAGCCCCTTTAAAATATTTCCTTATGAAATATATACCGATTCAAATTTTGGTGAATTTTACTCCCTAAGAGTAAAAATTATAATTATTGTAACTAACCACTGGGCTATCGAAAATAGGTCAGTCACAAGTGTGCTCTTAACCCGCACATTGTCAGCACAATCTAGGTCATTGCCACGGATTTGTAATAAAACCACCGAAGGCTGAACTTGTTGAATAGTATCAGAAATACAACGAGCGTAAAGATTAGGAATCTTACCGCCACTTTTGCCAAGACACAAGACTTGTAACTGATCCGGGTCAAAACCTAGATTTGTCCATGAACCCGTAAGGGTATCATCCAAACGGCGAATAAAACTGACCCAAAACGATAACTGACGACATTACAACGTACAGTCAAGTACATAAAGTTTATCTTGTATATACTAAAATCTGTGATCAGATAAAACAATACAAAACCTTACAAGTTGAAATGAAATTGACCTTGACCGTACGAACCTTGTTCCGCCATCTTCTTTCATCAGCTTCTGAATAGGAGCTGCTGCGTCATTTGTATTTATAGTGATCTAATTTTAGCAACATATCAATGCGCGCATGTAACCTGTTGGACCGCATCACTCATACCCCAACATACCTCCTTCCGCAACCAAAAAGAGTTATGTAAAAGCATGGAAGTCTGACTGCATAAATTACATTAAAACAAGTTTTAATTTGTATTGATATAAAATAAGGGTTTTCATAACATCAATTAGTAAATTGTAAGGCCTATCAGACGAGTATGATTTATTTATAATTCTCCTACATTTAATCGTTAGAGCTACATGTACATATGTAATGAAGGACAAAATTAACTGCATGATAATACAGATTATACTCTGCTGATAGTGATTATAACCAAATCTACTGTACATGTGGATTATTTAATAATGTTCATGGATCCTGAATTCATAGAATTTTGTTTATATTGACAATATTGACGGAGGAAGGTTTAAAATTGAAGATGAAGTTTGTTATATATATATACTGCAAAAATAAATGTTTTCAGTTAAAAAGTTCCCTACAAAAGTCGCCGGAAGGGGTTGTGGTGGTGTTTTCTGGTTGATTGTTTTGAAAAACTCTCTGATGTTACAGTAATAGACAGTACCTGCATTCTGTTAACAGTAAATAAAAAACAAATATTATAACCCCCCTCTCCTTGCATTTAAATAGTTCTCATTGATAACGACGATTCATGGTGAACTGCATGTTTTAGCCATCCACCTTCCACCCATAATTGGTCCAGGGTCAAAGAGAGTGTACATGTGCACGAGACTCCCTATAGCTAAAATAACATCCATCACTGGTCAAGGTATCGTATAATTCAGTTAATTTTCAATGATATTTCTTAAATGGAGAATATTTTATTTTTCAAGTAATATTTATTTTTACATGTTTTAGGTGTGCTAATTCAGTGACACAAGAAATTCATGGTATTTCACTTTCACACCTGGTACTTTAATGGGGGGGTACCTGGTACTTCAATGGAGACACCTACATGATGTACTTCTTGTTGTAGGAAGGCATCACACACATCTACGGGGGCACCGGTACTGATTACATCTACACCTGCACATAAAGAACCAGTGTTCCCCCAGGCTGTTTTTGCAGCATGGCACCATGCTCCTATAATTTCTTGTCATTATGCTGCTATCCTAGATCTGCTTTGTTATATATTCATAGTAAATCTAAAGTTACCATGCTGCTTTGATTTTACATAGAGTGCTGCTTTAACAGAAATATTGAAATACCATGCTTCTTTCAAAACATTCTGGGGAGAACACTGAGAACCTAGCCTATCTGAAGATACAGCAATGTCCAATGTCTCAGATATAGAGTAAGTACATGTACATGTATGTATATACTTTCATGAAAAATATCACCCACAATGTGACACATAAATTGTTGTAATATAAGTTATATGTATACATCACATGTATGATAGCTAGTAACACTTGTGAAATGTGTACTGTTACTACTGTATGTATATTTATACAGATGGTAAATTATAATAAAATGGAAACATTGCCATGAGATCTTAGGTCAAGAATTATAATTGTATTTTGCATTGGACCAGTTTTAATATAATGCCCCCGTATAACTTTGTCTGGGCATTGTACCCCAATTCTATCCGCTGGTTAAAGATTTTCTGTAATTTTGGGTATATCTCGAAAAGTACAAGTGGTAGGCAAATGAAACTTGAAATGATGTACTATAATGGATAATGCAAAACAAATATGATATCAGGTTGTGTGAAGCTTTAATTTTCTGACATTTTTGGGGTAAAAAACACATAATTTGTACTTCCCAAGATTTGAGAAAAGGTCTACTGCAAAAAAAGCAGGGGAAAGGCAGCATTCATGTTTCTAGTTTTTCTTCTTCAACAAGAGATCTCAGAGGGATCTTGGCGCCCACCTTTGTACCATCTTCATTAGTTCTTTGTTAGTTCGATCTTTTCTCTTCTTTCCTCTAATCTGTTTGATCGAGTCATGTTAACAGTAAATGCACCTTGAGGTAACTTTTGATCTAAACTTAATACTGATGTGTATGAAAGCCAACCTTCAAAGTGAGTTTGTCATTTCACATATTTACTAGTACAGTACTTAATGTGAAAGAAATAGAATCGATCATTGCAATATGAGAAAGATCTGTTTAGTTCTTCTTTTAATCCATTTTGTTTTTATGATCAGTCTCAAAATATAACATACACAACGAGGGATCAAGGGGAACCTACATTTAAAATTTGAGAAAGATCCCTCCCGTACTTCCTGAGAAATAGCGATAACAAACTTTCACTATCAAAATCCAAGATGGCTGCCTGTCGGCCATGTTGTTTATCCGATCAGTCTCTAAAATTGCCCTGCACAGCTAGGACCAAGGGGAACCTACATATAAAATTTGAGAAAGATCCCTCTGGTACTTCTTGAGAAATAGCGATAACAAACTTTCACTATCAAAATCCAAGATGGCTGCCTGTTGGCCATGTTGTTTATCCAATCAGTCTCAAAAGTTGCCCTGCACAGCTAAGGACCAAGGGGAACCTTCATATAAAATTTGAGAAAGATCTCTCTGATACTTCCCGAGAAATAGCGATAACAAGAATTGTTTACGGACGGACGACGGACGACGGACGACAGACGGATGACGGACCACGGACGCAGGGTGATTTGAATAGCCCACAATCTGATGGTGGGCTAAAAATTCTATTTGCCCAGTGATGAATCTACATTTATTTTGTGTGTATCATTTCCAGTTTTGGTAAAACTTGCGGGTCCCACCATGTTTCAGTATTTCAATATTTCCAGAAATGTTATGGTTCCCAACAAAATTTTCGGACTCGCATGCAGATTTATCAGTTGGCCCCAGAGGGCCTTGAAACACAGGGTAGGATAGGGTGCTAAACAGATTTTATATTTGGTAATGAATATTACAGATGTACTACAGTAGATTCACTAGATTGCCTGAAATGTATTGATGCAATTAATTCTCTGAATATTATATGCATAGTCATCGATTCTGGTAAATAATAATTCTTCTTTTATTTTCATATTGCAGAGCTCAGTCATCTCACTTATCTGATATATCTGGTGTGGAAGCAATGCACTCATACTTGGAAGTTTAGTATGGCAGTATTCAATGGAGTAGCTATCAAAGCAAATACGTACAAAAAATATTTGATGTACAGGTTTACATTTTACACCAAAATACCATACATGAAGCTTGTAAGGTAGCAGTATACAGTAGAAATGGCCCGACTCTGATGAACAAGGCAGATGTCGAGGAAATGTAAACACAGCGGATTTACCCTACACAACACATGTATACATGCATATATATTTGTAAACTGCATTACATTTACAATACATATAAAGTACTGAGAAGTGTATAAACTTCTTTTTTCTATGTATGTCACTTGTGTAAAAACCATGGTTACCACATCAAAATTTACCAAAAAATGCCAAAAATTGCTATTTTTAACCCAAAATTTTCCCCCCGCAACTAGTAATTTTTTTCTTAAGCTCTGTCCAAAATTAAAGATTACCTACCTGGTTGCAGAATTATCTGGGTCCCAGTAAAGTTGTAAAACTTGATTATTTGCAATTTTGCGTAGTGTGCTGTTGTCAAAATTTTATTTCCTGTAAAGCTAACTTTTCATGTGTACGCACCCTTTCGGATTATGGCCAAAATTTTATTCTCGAACCAAAACAATCTTCTTTCTTTTTTACAAATGTGAAGCTCACATAGCCCACTTCATCATGCTTATACCAATTTTAGTAGTTTTATTTTCATATTTTTTTTACATATTATACAGGGGTTAGCCATTTAACAAAAATATCACCCATGGCCACAACCCTCTACTGTATACTGCTACCTAAGTGGGGCAACTTTAAAATGAAGAGAGATGACAGACAACATTGAATAAGACTTAACTCACTACTCATTTATAATTATAACACATGAACAAATGGTTGTTTGAATGAAATGATGAATGTGTGCTTGAACTCCAGCAATGAGATTGATGAATATATCACGTGAAAAACAAAATATGAATGAATGTATGAATTAATGATTGAGAGCCCTCCTGCGAGAGGACATTTATTGTAAGGAAGCTGATACCAGGACCCAAACCCTGGCAGCTTTCAATTGTAAATTTAAATCTGGAACAATCAAAATTTCAAAAACAAGAGGCCCAATGGGCCTGAATCGCTCACCTGGTATTAATCTCACACTTGTAATCTTAAAAGTGGACTAAAAAACAACTACAGGCAGAATATCATTGATTGATTCATAAGAACCTTCCAGGTATTAAAAGATTTAAACATGACGCCCGTGACCTTGAATGTTGAACAAGGACATTAGGTTGAACAGAGTTTATAGTTAGTTATACAGAGCAAATCATTTAAAGATTTAAACATATATTGACCAGTGTGACCTTGAATATGGGCGAAGGTCATTCGTTTGAACAAACTTGGTAGCCCTTCATCCCAGCATGTTACTGGCCAAATATCATCACCTTAGCTCTTTCGGTTCTTCAGAAGAAGTTGTTTAAAGGTTTAAACATATTTGACCCCTGTGACCTCAATGCATATAAGTCAAGGTCATTTATTTGAACAAACTTGGTAGCCCTTCATCCCAGCATGTTACTGGTCAATTATCATCACCTAGGCCTCTGGGTTATTCAGAAGAAGTTGTTTAAAGATTTTTAAATATTAAACCCCTATGACCTTGAAAATGGATGAAGGTCATGTATTTGAACAGACTTGGTAGCCCTTTCATCCCAGCATGCTTCTGGCCAAATATCATCACCCTTTGCCTCTTGGTTACTGAGAAAAAGTTGTTTAAAGTAAAAAGTTGACGCCGGACGGACATTAAATGACGGACGCCAGGCGCCGCACCATGCCCTTCGGGCCAGGTGAGCTAAAAACTCTGCCAAGTCTGTCTTCACCAGGAGAAAGAAAAAGAAACGACTGCCATGACAGATCATGTGTGATGTTATCTCAATTATCTGTTTCTATAGTATTACTCCTGATGCCACCATGTTTACTACAATTTCCATATTGGGTCATGACACCTATATATAGATGTGATCATTTAATGACATTTTGGGGAGTTTAACGTCAAGTTATATAGAAAATCAAATGAAATAGGTCCTATTAGAGACCTATTTATGGATGCGGACCACTTTGCTGTCAATTATTTCTAAAATTGGCCAAGTCATTGCGCCCTAAAAATATTTTAAGGCAAAACATATGTTTTTAGTTTTGTTAAGTTGTGTAGGGCTTACACAATCTTGCTTGAATTTTTCCTCGATTCTCTCTAGCTACGATAATGTAACTTCTGAATATTTAATCAACAAGATCTGCACAAATAATAAAATAAATTCTAATTATATTTACAACTTAAGCTAAAGATATATATTAAATTAGGACGAAACAACTTGGGTAAACTGAATTAAGGGCGGAACGACCCATATGGTGTGGAACTACTTCTTTTTTTAGAAAAGTAGATAAAATGTCTCTATAAGGAGTCAAAATAACACCACCTGAGCCAAAATTTCACATATTATTTACCTCTTAGAAAACAAGAGGCCCAATGGGTAGGAATCACTCACCTGGTATTAATCTCACACTGGTAATCTTAAAAGTGGACTAATATACAGCTTCAGGCAAAATATCTGTGTTAAATTCATTTGAATCTATTAAATATTTGAAACATATGACGCCTGTGACCTTAAAAGCTTAAAGCCTTCTGACCCAGCATACTTCTTGCTAAATATCATTACCCTGGACCTTTTGAATATTTAGAACAAGTCATTTAAAGATTTAAACATATTTGACCCCTGTGGCCTTGAAAATAGATGAAGGTAATTCATTTGAACAAACTTGGTAGCCTTTCATCCAGGCATGTTACTGGCCAAATATCATTAGCCTATGCCTCTTGGATATTCAGGAGAAGTTGTTTAAAGGTTTTAAACATATTCAACCCATGTGACCTTGAAAAAGGGTCAAGGTCATTCATTTGAACAAACTTGGTAGCCCTTCATCCATGCATACTACGGGCCCAATATCAGTATTCTGGGCTTTTTAGTTAATGAGAAGTTGTTTGAAGATGATTAACACATTTGACCCCTGTGACCTTGAAAGAAGGTCAAGGTAATTGATTTGAACAAACTTGGTAGCCCTTCATCCCAGCAAATTACTGATCAAATAGCATCACTTAGACCTCTTGGTTATTGAGAAGAAGTTGTTAAAAGATTTTAAACATATTTGACCCCTGTGACCTTGAATGTAAGTAAAGGTCATTTGTTTGAGTAAACTTGGTAGCCCTTCATCCCAGCAAAGTACTGACCAAATATCATTATCCCAAGCCTCTTGATTATTCTGAAAAAAGTTGTTTATAGGTTTTAAACATATTTGACCCCTGTGACCTTGAATATAAGTCAAGGTCATTCATTTGAACAAACTTTGTAGCCCTCTATTACAGCATGCAACTGGTCAAATAGCATCATCCAAGGCCTCTTTGTTATTGAGAAGAACTTGTTTAAAGGTTTTCAACATATTTAACCCCTGTGACCTTGCAAATAAGTTAAGGTCATTAATTTGAACAAACTTGGTAGCCCTTTATGTCAGCATGTTACTGGCCAAATATCATTAACCTAGGCTTCTTGGTTATTCAGAAGAAGTTGTTTAAAGGTTTTAAACATATTTGACCCCTGTGACCTTGAATATAAGTCAAGGTCATTCATTTGCTCTATTACAGCATGCTAATGGTCGAATAGCATCATCCTAGGCCTCTTAGTTATTCAGAAGAAGATGTTTAAAAGTTTTAAACATATTTGACCCCTGTGACCTTGAATATAAGTAAAGGTCATTTGTTTGAACAAACTAGGTAGCCCTTTATGCCAGCATGTTACTGGCCAAATATCATTATCCTAGGCTTCTTGGTTATTCAGAAGAAGTTTTTAAAGGTTTAAAACATATTTGACCCCTGTGACCTTGAATTCAAGAGGCCCAGGGAGCCTGTATCGCTCACCTGGATATCTTAGCAATCATGACAAAATATTCTCCAAATGAGAAAAGGGAATTTGCCAGACCCCAAGGCCAATTTAATCCTTGTAGCATATCTGTATTAGATTTTTCATGCCTAGCAATTTTATGCAAGGTTATGGGGTGGGGATCTCAACTGTTTCCAAGTTGTGACTCCCTAGGGTTGTTGCCAGACCCCAGGATCAAATCTTATATCATAACTGCATTCGTCTCTTTTTGCCCAGTATTTGTATTTCAAGTTTTTTGGTGGGGATCTCAACTGTTTCAAAGTTATGACCCAGAGGTTAAGTCTGCAAGGGTGGGGCAGACCCTGGGGTAAATTCTAATATCATGACTGCATTCGTCTCTTTATGCCCAACAATTGTATATATAGTTTTGGGGTGGGGATCTTAACCATTTCAAAGTTATGACCGAGGGGTTAAGTCTCCAAGGGTGAGGCAGACCCCAAGGCCATGCTGGACGCATATGTGCATTCATTTCTTTATACTCAGCAATTGTATATATGGTTTTAGGGTGGGGATCTCAACTGTTTCCAAGCTGTGACTAAGAAACTAGGTCCCTAGGGGTTCGGTCCGACCCAAGGGTCTATTCTAATATCATGACTGCATTCGCCTCTTTATGCCCAGCATTTGCATATATAGTTCTGGGTGGGGATCTCAACCGTTTCAAAGTTATGACCCAGGGACTATGACTCCAAGGGTGGGGCCAGACCCTAGAGCCATCATGGAAGCAAATGTGCATTCTTCTCTTTATGCTCAGCAATTGTATATACTGTATGGTTATACGGTGGGGACCTCAACCATTTCTAAGAAATAAACTTTTTTTGGCCCCATCCCTTAGCCGGGGGGGTCAGCCACACCATTTGTACAATTTTGAATACCTGCCTCCCATGAATGCTTCTGCCAAATATGATCGATATCCATGGCATGGTTCTACAGAAGAAGATGTTTATAGCAATATAGCCAAATTGACCCCTTTTGGCCCTGTCCTCAGCCCCCTAGGGGGTCAGCCCCTCCATTTGTACAATTTTGAATCCCCACCACCTAGGGATGCTTCCAGTCAAATATGGTTGATATCCATCTCTTAGTTCCAGAGAAGAAGTTGCTTAAAGCAATATAGCCATATAACCCTTTTTGGCCCGCCCCTCAGCCCCCTGGGGGGTCAGCCACACCATTTGTACAATTTTGAATCCCTGCCTCCCATGAATGCTTTTGATCAAATATAATTGAATTCCAGTGCAAAGTTCTACAGAAGAAATCATTTGTAGCAATATAGCCAATTTGCCCACGCCCCTCAGCCCCCTGGGGGGTCAGCCCAACCATGTGTACAATTTTGAATCCCCACCACCTAGGGATGCTTCCAGTCAAATATGGTTGATATCCATCTCTTAGTTCTAGAGAAGTCGCTTAAAGCACTAGTGTCGGTCAGCACAGGATGAGAATGACAACCTGTATAGATGTGTCATCAAGCAGCAGCAGTGAAGATTGTCAGTCAGTTATTGATAAAGAACCACAGAAACGTAAACGTAGACGTTCCAGGGGTAATGTGAAGCTGCCGGTTTATACTGGTAAAGAGAAATGTGATTTATGGTACAACAGGTTTGAGGCTGTATCCAGACTGCAGAGATGGACTGATGCTGACCAATTGGAAGAAATTTTGCCAAGACTCCAAGGGGATGCAGGTGATTTTGCCTTTGGACAACTGCGCCCAGAGATCTTAAGTAATTATCAACACCTGATTCAGGAGCTCAGAAATCGCTTTGATGTTGTGGAGACTACAAAGGTCTACAAAACCAAGTTTGAAAACAGAGAACAGAATCCTGAAGAGACCGTAGAAAGGTATGCCAGTGAACTGAAGCGGTTGTATGACAATGGATACAAGCACCGATCAGCAGAAACCAGGCGTGAAGATCTATTGAGGAGATTTTTCATTGAGTTACTGGATGACAAGTCCAGAATTCATGTGGAGCTGAACAAGGATCCTCAGAATATTGATGAGCAGTAGCACATGTAGTCCATTATGTAGAAACAGTTCAATACCCTGAAGGAAGGGATGGAAGGAAGAAACAAACTAGGCAGGTTCAGAATGCACCTATATAAGTGAAAGATAACCCATCATATCAACATAGAGGTCAAAAGTCTAGGTCATCGCCAAAACTAGGTCAAGGTGAATTGATAACTATGACAAAGGAAGATCTTCACCAACTGATACAGGAGATAAAGAAAAGTACCCCATCTAACGAAGGCAGAAATATGAATGGACAGTGATCAACACAGAGATATCAAGTGTTATGCATGTGGAGGTCAAGGCCATTTTGCCCGGAACTGTCCTGCCAGTGGCCATGGAAGTAGACGAGGAGGCTTTAGAAGTCAGACAAACCTGGATCCAAAAGCTAGACCATATTCACCAAGGGTATCTGATGAAAAGTATACTTCAGAAAGAAGTTCATCATCTCAACAACACAGACAACAGGGATCTTTAAACTAGAGAGGGTTGACTCAACAGGCCATGAGGAAACCCACCAGAATACGGAAGGTCAATCTAAGGACAGCCTGAAAATGACCCCTGAGAAGACACAAGAAAGTCAACATGAAGGATCAAACATTCTTGGACGCCAGGTACTAATAAGTGATGGCGTATATGTTAAGGGTAAGGTCCAGGGGATCAAGGTGATGTTTACAGCAGACACTGGAGCTGCTAGAACAGTACTCTCCACTAGGGCATACGAGAAGATTCCAAACACGAGAAAGCCTACCCTGATCCCTTTGGCGATGTTGACCGGTGTCAGTGGAGAGCCATTGAGAGAACTCGGCAGAGCAGATTTTGACGTTCAATTGGGCCAACTGAAACTTAGAAAAGAGTAACAGGGGTGTCAGCGTTTCAGTTGACAGATTTTGCGTTTTCATTCCGTTTACATTCCATTTCATTCGCGTTTTCATTTCATTTCGTTCTCAAGATTCAATTCGTTCCGTTTCCGTCGCAGACTGTTTTTTTCGTTTCGTTCTGCTTCGTTCCATGTTAAATCCTCTCTACCCTAATCGTTCCGTTTCGCTCCGTCCCAGTCCGAGTGGAGCTTTCGTTTCGTTCCGTTCTACACTCGTTCCGTTCCGTTCCATCGGCGAGGCGCTTGTACATTGATGTGAAACAAAATGGCGGTGGTAACTGAGGCAGCCTCAAAAACTTATCGACTCTTGATCAGCTTTTTAAGACAACTCTTACTGTCTCTTCATACTCTTTCGATTTTGTCGCAAAATGCCTGTTAGATGCAGTTTCGTCGAGTTTTCAGGCTTAATGTACAAGAATCTCTCGAACATACTTTATTTATACGAGCTCGTCGGTTCGGAATGAGAGAAAAAACAATACGAATGCACATGTCGTCATGTG
>NW_018404292.1:39277-41152 GCF_002113885.1 Mizuhopecten yessoensis | reverse complement strand
ACTCCGAGGACATGAACACAAAATCCTTATATGGGTATTGCCACCAGACCAAGATTCAAACCTATGACCTCCAAACTCTTATACATGACAATCTTAACCAAAGGAGCTTCCTGCTTCCTGGTGATTGACAAAGTCCAATGCCGCAACATTATAAAGCATCAATCTGATAGTGATTTTGTCTGTGTTTAAGACAAACACATGTAATGACTGTACATGATTTTCAAAGAAAAAAATGAGTGCACAGAATTTTGAAAACCAAGAAAATTCTTCTGCACTGAACATTTGTAGCATTCCAATACAAGTTAACATCATTAATAATAAAGTTCCAGGGGAAGCACACCAACATACCCTGTCTCCTGCACACGAGCAAGCGCGCATACACTATACACACATGGAGGCACGTCCTTAAACGACCTTAGCTGTTGATAGGAAGTTAAACAAAATTAAACCAAACCAATCGAGAGGAATCAATTGATATAGTGTTCAGTTTAACATCAATCAAGTTCAAATCAGTCCCAATATGTTGCACTATATGACAAAAAAATGATCATAACTTGGAAAGCCTGGTGAAAATGCCACCTAAACTAAAGGTAAATGTTACAGACAATTATAATATATTATTTTATGTCCATCAAGACCTTGATGGGATGTTTGTGGCTAAATATTGGTTTTACAAAGACTGAACAAGTTTAAAGCTGAGCAAATTCTGTGCATTATTAATTAGCATAATGTCCCCTGATTGGTTGATGGTTTAAGTTTTCTGCACAACAACCATGACAGGATTTTGATGAAACTTTTTCAATATTTGTATTATAAAAAAAGACTAAATTTGAATTTTAGCAACATCTGTACATAATTAATAAGCATCATTAGTTTCCACAAGCTAATTTGCTTAAATGTCATTCAAATGTTATCAATCTTTGTAATCATGTACAATATACAAAGACTGAGGCTAAATTTGAAGTTCAGCCGTATATGCACATAATTATTTAGTGTACTAATATTATGTCCAGATTTTTTTGGAACTTGGTCAATATTTTATATTATAGAAAGACAAAGGCTGAGTTTAAAGTTCAGCAAATTCTATGCATAATTAATTATCATACTCTTGATATATTGGATTGAATCTGCACAATACCTTAATGAAATGTGACTGGATACTGATGATAAGTGGACTCTGTTTAGACCAAACACCAGAGGAACAATATGATTTGAGTGGTTTGTAGAGAGTTCCGGATTGTAGAGGGTTCCGGTTTGTAGAGAGTCTGCTTCAACATTATTTCTGAATTCTTGTTAAGAATACAATCAATTTTACCTATGCGATATAACCCTCCCAAATGTGTCAGTCAGGTGTGTAATAATTTACCTGTATCAGCCTAATGTGTTATAACATAACCTGTATCAGCCCTGTGACATCACAGCCTGTATAAGCCTGGTTAAATATCCAGATTTTGATCTGTTTTATAGTTTATATTGCGCCTGATTCCAAAACAAGTACGTGGTCTGCTAATGGAGACCAAGTTTATAGACACCTGCAAACAGAATAATTAAGCTATGATCACTTAACAAAAAAAAGCTTCAGGAAAAACATTTGCGAATTTCCTTCATTTGGGAATCGGTAAGCGATAGAAAACTTGTAGCCAACTGGTTATCTACACAAAATGAAAACAGATAGATTGAAATAATTTCTCTTCCATACCTAGAAAAGTATCTTGCCCATTTTTTGTTATTGTCCATCAGGAACGCAGAACACAAACTACAAACCAGAAACGCTTTGTTCTCACAGAGAAGAAATATTCCTTTTACATAATAAATGGCGATTTATTCAGTAAATGTAATACAAAATCTATATTTAATTATCATATACTTGTTAAC
>NW_018404292.1:35147-35453 GCF_002113885.1 Mizuhopecten yessoensis | reverse complement strand
CACAAGGTGAATAAGATTAGGTACAGCTAATCAGAATCCCATATGTGACCAGAGGTGAATGGTCTAAATAAGTTGGTGGGTGCTGTCACTAAGTGTTGTAACTTAAAGTTCCCCGAGATTTAAATACCGACACATATTTATTTTATTGTTTATAATGGTGTACAAGAATAAGATGTTAAATTGCATTGGTTAATCATAATTTATTTAATTTGTATACCATTTTACCCACAGGTGTTTATACCCAACTGTGAAATTTGTGTGTGGGCAGGGGAGGGGATATATTTACACCAGTATATGCACCCGAGA
>NW_018404292.1:31435-31526 GCF_002113885.1 Mizuhopecten yessoensis | reverse complement strand
GTGTTACCAGTCTGCCATCATATTTGGGGCCACATTGCAGCAACAAATTCACCAGATGTGTAGGACATCAAAGAGGAAGCAGTCATAATCG
>NW_018404292.1:29499-29866 GCF_002113885.1 Mizuhopecten yessoensis | reverse complement strand
ACAAAGATTATATTTTTTTTCATACCATAAGGATATCACATGTTGTTGTTTTTTTAGTTGTTACAGACTCTAACTCTAAGCCATAATTTCATTTTTTATTGTAAAGGAAACCTACATTAGATACTATTCAATTATAGACTTTGGTTGAAGTCGACACCTGGATTTATTGACCTGAGAAAAGATATATTAACCAAGGACGCAGTACGTTCATTTGGAGACACGTCATAGTTCTATGTTTAGAAACACCTAGTCCTTCAACAAAAATCACACGCTTCAAGTCGATATCGGTTTTTATCGGTGGACACGTGATACACTTCTGGCCAATCACTTGTCGGGGAATATTTTGAAAAAAAAAATAAAAACTGAC
>NW_018404292.1:15969-25410 GCF_002113885.1 Mizuhopecten yessoensis | reverse complement strand
TCACGTTTCGTTCCACCTACTTTCAATCCATTCCGTTCCTGTGAGACATGTTTCGTTCCGTTTATTCGCGTTTCGTTCCAAACAGTGAAATTATTTTCGTTCCGTTCCGTTTAGGCCTTGTTTCATTCCGTTTTCATTTCGTTCTCGTTGCGTTTTCATTGCGTTTTCATTCCATTCCGTTTGTCAACTGAAACGCTGACACCCCTGTAGTGGTGGCTGAAATAGAGGATGAGGGTTTACTGGGGCTGGATATCCTTATGAAAGGAGAGGAAGGACCAGCAGATATTAAACTCAGTGAAGGTCCCTGATATTGAACGGAGAGGAAATATCCTGCATTCAGGTTGGATGTCCGCAGCCGATGTGAAGTAACAGATGCTGAAGATTATGAAGTGCCTGGAGGTTGTGAAAAGATTATCAACGTTTATGTGGACCGGTTTGAAACAGATGACGAATTACCCGAGCAAGACTGTATAATAGAGCAGGCCAAAGACTTTCTGGAAAAATATCCATCGTTGATATCAGACAAGGACAGTGTCAGAAACCCAAAAACCAACAGTTGTACCAGTGCAACTTAAAGAACTGTACGATGGAAGGACTGTAGAAGAAAAACAAGAAATATCCAACTTCCTGAATAAATTCAAGGACAGTTTCTCTAAAGATGAAACAGACCTGGGAATCACACATTTGGTTGAGCACACTATAGACTACGGGAATGCCAGACCTGTAAAACAGCGACCTCGTTGAGTGCCCCATGCCTATGCAGACACAGAGCAGGAATTAAGCCATCCAAAAGATGGAATCACAAGGTGTTATCAGAAAATCAACATCACCTTGGGAAAGTCCTATAGTCCTTGTAAAGAAGAAAAATGGTAAAGTCCGCCCTTGTGTTGACTATAGGCAACTCAATGCGGTTACCACAAATGACGCTTTCCCACTACCCCGAGTTCAGGACTGTCTAGACGCAGTGAATGGTGCGACGGTTTTCAGTACCTTGAATCTTACAGCAGGGTACCACCAGGTCCGAGTCCGAGAGGAGGACATCCCAAACACAGCGTTCGTCACCAAGTATGGGTTGTATGAATTTAAAACTATACCGTTTGGACTCTCAACTGCTCCTGCTACTTTCCAGCGCCTTATGGAACTGGCGTTACAGGGACTACAATGGAAAAATTGTCTGATATACTCTGTGCAGCATGTGAAGAAGCCACAGGATAATGGGGAGTTCATATTGGATACAGATGCCAGTAACCATAGCCTTGGTGCCGTGTCAAGACGGTAGAGAAAGAGTAATAGCCTATGAAAGACGCACTATGAACAAGGCAGAAAAGAATTACTGTATTACTGACAAGGAGCTTCTTGCTGTACGCTATTTCTTGAGTATTATCGTCAATACCTGCTAGGTCGAAGGTTCTTGGTTAGAACAGACCATCAAGCTTTAGTATGGCTTTTCAAACTGAAGGAACCGAAAAATTTTGCTATTGAGTACAGACCTGGTCTTAAACATGGGAATTCAGACTTCATGTCAAGATGTAAGAACACACACGAATGCTGTTGTCAAGATGAGGACAATCTAGAACCTCTGAGATGTGGACCCTGTATAAAATGTAAAAAGAGAATGCAAGAGATGAAGCCAGATCCAACAGTTTCACAAAGTGACTCAAGTTTAGATCAGCAGGAAAACAGAATCCAGGTAGTTACCACCAGGGCCATGGCCATGGAAATAGCAGATGAAGAAGATAGTACCATACTCTAGCACCCTGTAGACTCAACCAGTGACCAAACGACATTAGATGTCAACATGTGCAAACTGCAAAATGAAGATGAAGACATCAGAGAAATGTTACAGTATAGACTAAAGAATCAACGGCCATATGGAAAATCTCTACAACAAGCCAATCCTGCTGTACGACATTATTGGAATGTCTGGGAAAATCTGGAGATTAAAGAAGGGTTGTTGGTCAAGAAGTTTGAACGTCGTGACAAATCAGGGGATTTTTCACAATTACTGGTACCTAGAAAAGTAAAGAATGAAGTCTTACAATATATGCATGATGGTTTGCTTTCAGGTCACCTGGGTCGGAAGAAGACTAAAGCAAGAATAAAGCAGAACTTTTACTGGTTCGGAATGAATGAAGACATTGACAGGTGGATAGCTAGTTGTGACCAGTGTGCCAAAAATAAACCGGCTAACAGGAAGAAGAAAGCTCCAATGGGAACTATGGGTGTTGGAGTACTATTAGACAGAATAGCCACCGACCCTGTTGGTCCACTACCCAGGTCAAAGAGGGGGAATCGTTATATTTTAGTAATAACAGATTATTTCACAAAGTGGGTGGAAGTCTTGCCAGTACCAGACCAGACAGCTGTTACCTGTGCCAACAAGATTCTTGATGAATTCATAAGCCTATATGGATGCCCCCTGTCTTTTCATTCTGACCAGGGAGGTTGCTATGAAAGTGAAGTTTTCAAGGAACTTTGTCGTCTACTCGAAATACGAAAGACCAGAACCAGTCCAAGGAACCCAAGATGCAATGGTTTAACCGAGCGGTTCAATCGAACATTGGTTAGTATGATACGTTCATACTTACAAGATGAACAGACGGACTGGGATCTGAACCTTGGATGCATAGCTTCAGCGTACAGGTCAAGTCAACATGAGTCAACATCCATGACCCCAAATCTTATGATGTTAGGCAGAGAAGTCTGACTTCCAACGGAAATTGTCTATGGCAGCCAGACTTGTACTGGAGAAGACGTAACCTACTATGGAGAATATATTGAGCAGTTGAAAATGAAGTGTCAGAAAGCACACAGAATAGCAAGACAGTACCTAGATGCAGCTACCAAAAGACAAAAACAATACTACGATGTCAACTCCAATAGTCAACAGTATGGGAGAGGAGACATTGTTTGGTACATGCATGAACTTAGAAAAGAAGGCGTGAATCCCAAGCTGCAACCAGTCTACGGGGGACCATATGTTGTACTGGAAAGACTGACAAACCTTAATTTCCGGATTCAACTAGATGAAAAGGAAACACATCAAGTAGTACATCACAACAAGCTAAAACCTTATGAGGGCAAGAATCCACCATCTTGGAACAAGAAGGCCCTGTCCAGAAGAAATCACTAGTAACAACGAAACTTTAAAACAATAATTGCAGGTGTTTAGCTGTAGTTATGCTAAAACAAAAATGAACTCAAGTGCCATCAGTGTAGTTATGAAACAAGATAGACACTGAGCACAGACATATCTTTTGTATATTACAGGTAACTGTCATCATGTCGGCCATGTTAGTATCAAAAAGAGGAAGGGCCTACCGGTGTAACAGCTGTTACAAGTTTGTTGGGGAGAGCACTGGAGTGACCCCTGAGTCGGACGAACTATACATCCATCGGAATGAAGGTCCCATCACTATAACGGGAGAACACCTAGTCATGCTCAGTCGCCAGGAGAGTGAGGAGATCTGGAGGGAACGTAGACGTCAGGAGCCAGTCCTTCCATCTCCACTTTCAGTTGCTGTTAAGCCAGCACCCTTGTGCTTTACAGAGGAGACTACCTCCAGTGAATTGGTCGGGATTGTGGCCCCAGTGGCAGCACCAGAGGCTGAAAAAATTAGTTTGGTATAGTGCTGGACACGGAGTCTGAGGATTTCTTAGATCAAGTCCTTCGGCGGACGGAGACGGAGGAAGGAGTGAAAAGGATGCTGAGCCCAACTGCAACTCCAGCCCAAACCTCAGTTGACCAACCAACCCAAAGGCCAGCTGGACCTACAATCCCATCATCCACCGTTCCAAAGGAGTTGAGGAACCTGGCTGAGGTGATCAGGGAAGAGAGCGAGAGGAACCAGAATGTCCTTCATCAGCTCCTGAGGGAACTCCGTCATCAGGGTGACACATTGAGGGGATTCACCCATCAAGGACCATCCTTTGGAGACTGACAACCTCGACCCCAGTCCCGACCCCAGCCTCGGCCTTATACCCAGTCACAGACCAGACCATGGAAGAGGAGGAGAGATCATTAGTGGATCTGTATCCTTTTTATTTATTTTTATTAATTATTGTAAGTATTTAACTCATTTGTCCTGAATGTAACTTTGGAGGTAGAGATTAATTTTATCAAAGGAAAAGGGAAGATGATAATACGTGATTTGCAGAACAGGATGCAATCCTCTGGCGTACCGTGAAAAGTCGTAACATTGCAAGTCTCTAGCATGGATTGAAACCCCGTAAATTTGGCCTGCTGCACATCCGATAGTACCATCAATTTTAATACTTATGGGTAATACATTTTAAAGTTATGACAGTAATAAATTACATTCAGGATGAAAGTGTTAAAGGAGAGTTAGTAAGTATATTGTAAACCAATCGTAAAGTTAAGTTTGGTATAAGCTCTTGTCAAGTCTGCTTACTATTGTGAAAACTTCTAGGATAGGAGTAAAGATAATTTTTTGAAATAAGTTGTACATTTATATCTACACTGATAGCTGAAGTATGTTCAAATGTTTTTAGAACCATTGGTTAAATGGTTAGTCTTTAAAATTGCATTATTCCATAGTGTTTCAGTGAAATTAGTACTCTAGTGACATGAATACTCGATATTATGTTGTAATTGGAAATATTCAGCAAAGGAAATATTCTTACCTTTGAGTTATGTTGTGAAAAGTTACATAAAATCTCTATCAGTGACATTTAAAAATAAGACATATCACTTGTAGAAATATTATGTGAAGGTTGTGGTAGTGACATTCTAAAATATGTGAGAAATGTAGATGATATTGGAACTTATGAGAAAGGAATAGGATAATTGTTATTTGTGAGAATGATATATGAGAATTGTCTATGAAAATTAGCTGTGAGAATTGTAAGCAAGAATTGCAATCAGATAATTACAAGTTGTAAATGTAGATTGTCATATGATCCAAAATTCAAGGAATTTTGGTTACATCTCAAATGGTTTGGTGTCCAATTTTCATTGTGCATGCATGTCCATTTTGCTTTATGCTGACATCAAGAGAATAATGATATAACTTACACATTCGAAGGGCAAGATATATTTCTAAAGATTCAATGATTTATTAAAGATTTTCTGATTTTTTTATTTTTTCAGGATGTAACGAAGACATCAAACAATAATCTTGCTATATTACCCAAACTTTGTTTGTTAACTGATTTTTAGTGGTGTTTTAATAATAAAATAACTAGTTTTGTCTATGAAAGTATAATGCAAGTTCCAAAATATTAATATAATAGGAACAAAAACTGTTTTTTATCAAGATGTAACAGGACACCAACTTCTACAATATTTTACAGAAATTGCCATTTTCATCAGAGATATGGTTAAAATATGTTGGTGTTTTTTTGTTAAATAGAAACATGTTTTTTATTCATTGAATAGTTATCAGGACACTTCAATCTGTGTAAATACCAACAAATTGTTATACAGATGTAACATTTGACACCAAAAAAGATAACTCACTCCATACATTTCAAACTTGTTTAAATTATTCAACAGCTGAGAAGTGGTGATCAAGCATTAATATCCATTGGTGTAGTTTTTGCATAAGAAACAATACTGAATTCAAAAAGGAGGACACAAACATGAACCAAGAGGTAACCAAAACCACAAGGAAACCATAACATGGACCTCTATCAAAACCCTGAGGTGAGCCCGGGTGTGTTGTTGGTGCCATTATCGTCGTCTATTGCGGGGTGTCACAATACAAAATGACATCCATTTCATTTTGACATCACGAATGCCAGACAGACTGAATGAGACAGAAAAGTCTGGCACTGGGTAGCACAAGAAATGTCTATGTCTGGGGTATTCCTACATTCCTACAGAAGAATAATTATGGCATAACATTAATGATCTGTCACTTATTATGTGTGTAGATTGTAACTGCTATTCATAAAAACAAATTTGTGTCCAAGTTTAAGTGTAAGCACCTATAATTACACCAAGGAGCTTTAAAATGTGACACTTCATACAGCATCATCAAACAGGGGGAAGTTCACAAACTCCAATCTGTTGCTACCGGTAGTGAAAGGGATCTAGGGGTGACTATAGACACTAATCTTAAGTTTAGCGAACATGTAAACCTATCAGTAGCAAAAGCAAACAGAAATGTAGGAATGATCTTTAGGACCTTTAGCTGTGTAAACAAAGAAATGTTCATTACCCTATACAAATCCCTTGTAAGACCATATCTAGAGACTGCTGTTGTAGTTTGGGCACCCATGCTTATAAAGGATAAGATATCTATAGAAAATGGGCAAAGAAGAGCCACTAAACTGGTCCCTGGTATCAAAGACCTATCCTACTATCCTGAAAGACTCAAGGCTCCTGGGCTACCCACAATGGAGTACAGGAGACTCAGGTCAGATATGGTGCAAATAAATCCCATGATTATAAAGATCAAAGATGACTTTCTAAAAATCAATGCAACAAGAACAACCAGAGGTCACAACCAGAAACTTGAACAAGAGGCCCAGAGGGCCTGTATCGCTCACCTGAATATGTTTAAAATATTTTTTTCGTACGAAAGAATGTTTCTTCACCGCTTGATATATATATGTATGCTGCATTATTATGCATACATGTGATGCATTGTACAGTATGTGTATAGGCGTGGATGTGTGTGCAGATGTATGCACATGTATGTATGAATGATGCATGTATGTACATGCAGTGTATGTGGAATATGTATGTATGTGTGTGTGTGCGTATGTATGTGTATATATGTGTATATCTTGTGTGTATATGTTGTATGTATATGTGCTTAAGCATACTTTTGAGTATAGGAATGTGGGCCTAATTATGTACTAAGGCTTATATGAATGGAAGGTGAGACGGTGTGGAGACAGGAGCACAGATGTGGATATATGTATGTATTTGATGTGTGTTTGAAATTACTTGTATAATATGTTGATTTATGTCTAATATGTATATGTCTATGAAATGAAAAAAATCAATAAAAAAAAAAAAAAAAAAAAAAAAAGTTTAAAATAATTGGTATGAAGTAAAGATATAGCACTCCATGGTAGGTGCTGTAAGCACATATGAAATTTCAGAAAGATCCATCCAGTACTTGAGATAAAGCGAGAACAAACTTTAAACAGAGCCCCGCCCCTATGCCCCTAGGGGGTCATTACCACCGTTTATACAAAATTGAGTCCCCTTGGCCCAAGGATGCTCCAGACTAAATAAGGATAAAATCCAGTCATTCGTACAGAAGAAGGTATTTGAAGAATTTGCTATGTTTCCACTATCGGGCCCACCCTTCTGCCCCCCAGGGGGGCCACACTCACTGTTTATACAAAATTGAGTCCCTTAATTTTGCCCAAGATCCTCCAGACCAACTTGGGAAGAAATCCCTTCATCCCTATGGTAGAAGAAGGATTATAAAGATTTTACCTCTATTTCCCCTATTGGGCCCCGCCTCTCTGCCTCCAGGGGGTCAGACACACCGTTTATACAAAAGTTGTTCCCTGTTACCTAAGGATGCTTCATACCAAATTTTGGACAAAATCCTGTCATTCCTACAGAAGATGAAGGATTTTGAATAATTTGCTATGTTTCCCCTATTGGGCCCATCCTCCCTTCTGCCCCCAGGGTGGCCACACTCGCTGTTTATATGAAATTGAGTCCCTTTTGCCCAAGGATGCCCCAGAATAAATTAGGATAAAATCCCTTATTCCCTATGGTAGAAGAAGGATTATAAAGATTTTACCTCTATTTCCCCTATTGGGCCCCGCCTCTCTGCCTCCAGGGGGTCAGACACACCGTTTATACAAAAGTTGTTCCCTTTTACCTAAGGATGCTTCATACCAAATTTTGGACAAAATCCTGTCATTCCTACAGAAGATGAAGGATTTTGAAGAATTTGCTATGTTTCCCCTATTGGGCTCCGCCCCTCAGCCTCCAGGGGGGTAAGACCCACGGTTCATACAAAATTTGTTCCCCTTTACCCTAGGATTCTCCACACCAAATATGGACTAAATCCTTTCATTCCTACAGAAGAAGAAGGATTTTGAAGAATTTGCTATGTTTCCCCTATTGGGCTCCGCCCCTCAGCCTCCAGGGGGGTAAGACCCACGGTTCATACAAAATTTGTTCCCCTTTACCCTAGGCTTCTCCACACCAAATATGGACTAAATCCTTTCATTCCTGCAGAAGAAGAAGGATTTTAAAGAATTTGTTATATTTCCCCTATTGGGCCATGCCCCTCAGCCCCAAGGGGGGGCAGACCCACCATTTATACAAAATTTGTTCCCCTTCCCCCAAGGATGCTTCTGATCAAATTTGGTCAAAATCTTCTCAGTCATTCACGACTAGTAGTGTTTTAAAGGAAAAGTTGACAGACGGACGGACGGGCGACGGACGACGGACGATGGATGCTGCGGTATGGCATAAATTGAGGTGTAGAAGTAATCTGCGTGGCCACTCGTTCAAATTAAGATTTGTAAATGATTGGAATGGTCACTCTGATCAAGTGGTTACTGTAAAAACCCATGTAATTTGCGCACCTGTATAATTTACGGCTCAAAATCGTGAAAAAAGCTTCTACTCGAATATTTTGCAGACCCAAAAAATCTGGAAAGAAAACGATGTTTATGCTCCGAAAATCGATCCATGAATAAAAAAAATTAATATATTTCTATGATTTTTTTTCGTTGATGTAAAATAATATTTAAAACCAAGAAGAAACTACGTAAAATGTGTATTTTGTTGTTTGTTTTCTTTAAATTATCTGATCACGCATGACACACACGTGCGCATATCGGCATACATCGAATCATTTTAGCAATATTTCACATAAAACATTTACTTGCTTACAAAAACATATCAATTAATAAGTAATTCGATGTTTAGTAACCGCTGGGGCATATCTCCTGGTTAAAGACATAATTATATACCTTTTATTGATCATAATTACGATCAGTGAGAAGCGCTCATCATGGCAGCTTGGGTTACGTCACTTCAAACCAGGTCATGTCACAGTTCAGTTTGGCCACGGAATTAGATTATCTAAGTCCGTGGTTTGGCGATATTTTTTACAAATTACAATGCAGTAATTAGCTAACACTATCTCTGTGATTACCCGTAAACAATAGCTCTACTAATTGAAATGATTTGCAGTCGCGATCGACGGCCCGTGTTGTTGTTTTTTCACTCACCAACACGTGGCGTGAATTACGAAGCCTTCCTGCATTTTCATAACAGACTGATTTGACTGATAAGGGATTATAAAAAATATGTTTATACTAGAAGCGTGGACAATCAATACATCCTCTTCAAATCTACTCCAAGGAAAAAAATAGTTAACGCAGACTTATTTTACGATGCTTCATTTAATAAATATTGAAATAATTCACGAGGTTATTATCAATCACGTGTTTACGTAATGTTAGACGCGAGATCAACATGAAAGTGAGCCG
>NW_018404292.1:1893-9628 GCF_002113885.1 Mizuhopecten yessoensis | reverse complement strand
TATATTTTACAATTTATATAACAACCATATAAGGGTATTTTTGTCAAGGTGTACCTTTGACATGGCAACAAGAGTAAGAGATGTAACATGGACAATGTATCTCGTGTCTTCGTTATGTCTTTGACAGAATGTCAACTAAAACTTTGAGGAAAACAACAACTTTCATTTTAAGAATCAGCTCGCAAGTTCAATTGATCGCAGGGAGAGACAAGTTTTCTGGACAATATTGCGATCGATACATTAATTGAATGAATGAAACAAAAATCTCGTAATGCACAAGCGTGTTAACACTTGAGAAATAACTATTTCATTATATCATGATGTTTCAACTTCAAGATGTAACGACCACTGAACTCTTACCGGTGATGATCCGCTTCATGTAATTTGCGGCAATCGTGGAAAAGGCCGATCACGTGATACCAGAAGTGCGTCTAGTATCTATATATAGTAAAGTTGATGTCGTAAAATATTAAAAAGGCACAGTTTCGCCGCCTAGTCCTTTATTTTTAATTTTGATATTTTTCTTGGAGACGTAACATTTTGACGCAAAATTAGAAGCACTACTTTCCAAGCATCTATCATCCATTCGTCTCCTTACAGAAAGGGTAAACCAGAATGTGTTACACAAATAATATGAAATAGACACTGCCTATAAGCGAGCACATACATGTAGTTCAGTAACCTTTGTGATGAAAGTGTAGATCTCGGGCACCTGTTGCGCCCCAGCTAAGAATGTTAGGGTAACAAAACGAACAGAATTCCTCCTTAGGACATACGTGCGCTGAATATTCTTCCATGAAAAAGAAATGAATGGTAGTTTTAAAAAAAAGTATTTTAATTAAGAAAACCTGTCAGATATTCGATGTAAGCCTTTTTGTTATTACTTATTTACTATTATTTTAACACCCTTGTCAATATATTGCCTGATTCCTTTAGGGAAAAATGTTCTCAAGACAAAATGAAAGAAATGTGTTCTACTGTGCATAGAAAATGTTAATTAACAAGGCAAAGTATTGGAGGGCAATCCATAGACCCCCATGGCCACCGATAAGAATTTCTATACACAAACAGTACACTTATGTAAGGAAGCATATAAAGGTCACAGTGAGGTCATTGTGACCTACTTCACTCTGCCATCCCAGGATGTCCTTGTTCACCAGAAGTAAAGGTCAAAGGTCAAGTCATACGTCACAATGACTTAAATCTTGCACTGTTCACTCCACCATCGAAAGATGTCCTTGCACTCCAGGTGAAATAGTAAAGAAGATATGCCCCAGTCCAACTTTTTCAAAAGTTCAGGTCAAATGTCAAATCATATAGGACACAGTGAGGTCAGTGAGATCAGTTCATGAAAATCTACGTTTGCCTAAATTGCGAAGCCAAATGCACGTGGCTAGTAAAAAATGTCAATGCTTGTATTTGTTTTTTCGAAACAACCTTCACTAATTATTATGTTGTGTATCTCGGCCACGTATGACCCCTTGAAGAGGCTAGCATGATTGTATTCCTGGGTGGGACCAGACCTGCAGAAAACTTTGGTAGTTGTCTATGGATTGCCAGTACCGTAAAAACCCATGTAATTTGCGCACTTTTTTTCCAGAAATTTAATACCCAAAGTGGGGGGTGCGTAAAATACACAGGTATAGAAAATTTCAAGTTTTTTTCAGGAAAAGATCTACGATTCTGGGAGACCGCTATCTTGGATTATCTCCCTTGGTACACGGAACTCTAAGACAAATGACAATCAACAAATTTATTTATGTCAAACATTAATAAAAGATACAGTTGTTGTGTTGTTATCTGAGTTTATGTGAAAAGTATTATCAAATAGGTAACCGTTAACAAAGAAAGTTTAGCCAAATTCCTATGCCAGGTAATCGCGTTATGTTTCGACATCTCGGTGCGTTTCCCCATACTATTACGAAAATTTAGTTGTTCAATTTAAGCTCCGTTCCATGTAAGTTCTGTTAGTTTTTTTTCAAATCGCCTATAATCGTCAATATTTATTAAATGAAGCATCGTAAAAATAGTCTGCTTTAACTATTTTTTTCCTTGGAGGAGATTTGAAGAGGATGTATTGATTGTCCACGCTTCTAGTATAAACATATTTTTTATAATCCCTTATCGGTCAAATCAGTCTGTAGATATGACAATGCAGTAGGGCTTCGTAATTCACGTGTTGGTGAGTGAAAAAAAAAAACGGTCCGTTGATCGCGACTGCAAATCATTTCAATTAGTAGAGCTATTGTTAACGGGTAATCACAGATATAGTATTAGCTAATTACTGTATTGTAATTTGTATTGACTGTAGTGTTGAGAAGTGTCAATAATTTACGCTGAAGCATGCGATCCTACCTGGCCTATTGTTCGGGACCAGACGACATCGGTGAAATCATGCCCTCCGGTTAACTTACCTGTAAATGTCGCAAAACCAGCAGTAATGACCACAGATGAATGATTTTAATAATTTTACAGTAGGTAAAAATTGTGTGGCCAAAAAATATCGCCAAACCACGGACTTAGATAATCTAATTCCGTGACCAAACTGAACTGTGACATGACCTGGTTTGAAGTGACGATACCCAAGCCGCCATGATGAGCCCTTTTCACTGATCGTAATTATGATCAATAAAAGGTATCTAATTATGTCTTTCACCAGGAGATATGCACCAGCGGTTACTAAACATCGAATTACTCATTCATTGATATGTTTTTGTAAGCAAGAAAATGTTTTATATAAAATATTGCTAAAATGAATTGATGTATGCCGATATACGCACACGTGTGTGTCATGTGTGATCAGATAATTCAAAGAAAACAAACAACAAATTACACATTTTACGTAGTTTCTTCTTGGTTTTTAATATCATTTTACATCAATGAAAACAAAATCATAAGAAATATATTTATTTATTTTTATTCAGAGATTGATTTTCGGAGCATGAACATCGGTCTTTTTTCAGATTTTTTGGGTGCGCAAAATATTTGAGCAGAAGCTTTTTCCCCGATTTTCAGCCTCAAAAAGTACCTGCGCAAATTACACATGTGCCCAAATTACATGGGTTTTTACGGTAGGTGTTTTTCATTATAGGACACTGATTTCAAACATTTCAATGTTATAAAGTCACCATGCTGGAGTGACAGAACCCTAGGAGCAATCACAGTTAGTATGAGTCTATAATCTTTTCATAACCTGCAAAGAGCATGGTAATTTCTAAGTACACACAGACAAACAATAAAGAACTGATGATGTTACAACATCTCTTATTTACAAGCTTTACCTGGTCAATAGGTGACATTCAAACAAAATAAATTTAGCTCAAAGATCAGTATTAAGTAGTTATGAAAGATGATTATAAATCAATATTAAGTAATTATATATAACTAGAACACTGACAGGTCAGTAAGGGCCCCGTCTTGTGGCAATATATCCCCCATAATCATCAAGAAGCAATCTGCCCATATAGCTGAGCTTGACGTTTGACATTTGGACTTTTGTTGGAAAAAGAGTTGCAAGGAAGCAAAATATACATTTTACATGTACCATGACGTGAGTCTTGTTTCCTTCCACCTCCATATTTGTTGGGCTAACTGAAATGTAAATACTGGTGCAATACACATTTGTTAGCTTTGATTTGTTTTAATTCACCTTATATTCCTCCTCCATCAAGAGCCAAGGTCAAAGTCAGAGATCCCCTTTGGACCCAAATGACCTTGAACATTAACCCAGTGACCCTGATCTTTGGTCAGTTGATTTATTCTTTAATTCCAAAAAATGTTCATCAGTGAAAAATACAAAACTTGACCTTGACCCTTTGGACCCGTAACCTGGACTTAAGGTCAGTTGATTCTGTGTTAAGTTCTGAACAAGTTTGCTACATAATAACATCATCAGTAAAAAGATATAATAATTGACCTTGACATTGACCATGTGACCTCGACCTTAAGTCAGTTGACTCCTTTTTAAATTCGGACCAACTTTGCTTCATAATGTCATAACAAAATGTTCATCAGTTATAAAGATACAAAATTTGACCTTGACTTTTGACCCAGTGACCTTGCCCTTTGGTCAAATGACTCCTTGTTTAATTCCCACAAACATTGGTTCGAAGTGTCATGATGAAATGTTCACCAGCAAAAAAATACTAAATTTTACCTTGACCTCTGACCAAGTGACCTTGACCTTAAGTCAGTTGACTCTTTGTTAAATTCCGACCAACTTTGCTTCATAAAGTCATAACAAAATGTTCATCAGGGAGAAGATACAAAATTTGACCGTGACCTTTGACCCAGTGACCTTGACTCCTTGTTTAATTCTGACCAACATTGTTGCATAATGTCATAACAAAATGTTCATCAGGGAAAAGATACAAAATTTAACCTTCACCTTTGACCCAGTGACCTTGACCTTTGGTCATTTGACTCCTTGTTTAATTCTGATCAACTTTGCTTCATCATATCATAACAAAATGTTCATCAGTGAAAATATGCAAAATTTGACCTTGACCTTTGAATCTAATGAACTTAACCTTTTTACCTATATGTGTATTTTTGTGAACTGAACATCTTGACCAAGTTTCATGTACATCGGTCAATAAATACCAAAGTTATCAGCAATGAACAAAATTTCTGGACGGACAGACAGACAGACAGAGTGATTACTATAGGGCACCCGTATCTCCGATACTGGGCCCTAATTATGGTTCCCATTTTGTAGCTCTAAACCATCATTCAATTTCTCAATATTCCAATATTGGAGAAGCAATGGCTGCAATATCCATTCCTTTTGAATAACCAAATGATAAAACAATTTAATAATTTACATTGTAATGTAAGAAAGCATATATAGAAAGGATAATTGAGATAACATCACGCGTGATCTGTCATGGCGGTCGTTTTTATTTTTCTCCATTAGTTGGCATAGGCCGGACCGCTTCGTAGCTCTGACGACGCAATATATAAAAAACAAGAGATCCCAGAGGGATCTTGGCGCCCACCTTTGTACCATCTTCATTAGTTCTTTGTCAGTTCAATCTTTTCTCTTCTTTCCTCTAATCTGTTTGATCAAGCCATGTTAACAGTAAATGCACCTTGAGGTAACTTTTGATCTAAACTTAATACTGATGTGTATGAAAGCCAACCTTCAAAGTGAGTTTGTCATTTCACATATTTACTAGTAGAGTACTTAATGTGAAAGAAATCGAAACGATCATTGCAATATGAGAAAGATCTGTTTAGTTCTTCTTTTAATCCATTTTGTTTTTATGATCAGTCTCAAAATATACCATGCACAACGAGGGATCATGGGGAACATATAAAATTTGAGAAAGATCCCTCCTATACTTCCCGAGAAATAGCGATAACAAACTTTCAATATCAAAATCCGAGATGGCTGCCTGTCGGCCATGTTGTTTATCTGATCAGTCTCAAAAGATGACCTGCACATTCAAGGACCAAGGGGAACCTACATAAAATATTTGAGAAAGATCCCTCTGGTACTTCTTGAGAAATAGCGATAACAAACTTTCACTATCAAAATCCAAGATGGCTGCCTGTCGGCCATGTTGTTTATCTGATCAGTCTCAAAAAATGCCCTGCACAGCTATGGACCAAGGGGAACCTACAAGTTTGAGAAAGATCCCTCTGGTACTTCTTGAGAAATACCGATAACAAGAATTGTTTAAGGACGGACGACGGACGGCGGACCACGGACGGACCACAGACCACGGACGCAGGGTGATTTGAAAAGCCCACCAAGATGGTGGGCTAAAAACTCTTGTCGTCAGAAAGCTACGTTATCGCGGCTAGCACAGGCCTAGCTTTCGTGAAGTTGACGATTGTTTTCTTGTTGATAGAGTGACATACCGAAATCAGTAGACATTTGAGTCAAACATAATACCTGTCTGTGAGAGGTCAAAACTGGTAAAATTTGTTTACCCTCCCGTGTTCGAAGTAGTCTAGACTACCAGCGTAGTTGATCTGCTCCGGTCTTTTCAACCAATCAGAATGTGGCAAATTTTGAAGCCCGCGACTTTCAAACCGCAACTATTTTTATTGCTTAACCTGATTCGTCAAAATTTAATTTCTAAACCCGTTTTAATGAATAAACGATTCAAGCCATAACAAATATGTTTGCAAAGTTCACGCAAATAAGTTACGGTGTGAAACATATTTTCTATTCCCACAGAGGTGTTTAAAACGGTGATTTTTAGCTTCTGATCTATTAATAACCAATCAGAGCGTCGCTAATTTTAAAGTCCGTTCTGCACGATGTAAAGAAAAAAGATCGCATAGTATTGTAGTTTCGTTTTGTGTTACTATATATAGATTTTTGCTTGAACTGTATTTATGTATCACGCATACGATACAAAAAGAGCTCGCTGCGCTCGCTATTATCGCTCCTACCTGCTAAATTTACCGTAGATCGTCCGGTACATCCAGTAGATATTTTTTTGAACATTCTAGGACGTAACGCAGTTTGACACAAAATGTTACGTCTTAAAATCTGAATGGAATTTCTCTAATCTCCCAGCAAATTTCGTGTTTAAAGCCCATCTTTTTTCAGAGAAAATTTCTTTTGCCATTAATCAATGTGATGATCACAAAAGGGGACATTTCAATAAAGTTTTATTCATTTATTTTTTTGTTTAAAATATTGTGCATGAGAAAAGTCTGGCCACTTTGTCCAACATTTCAGCATACTTATTGATGTGAAAATGTTTCATTTAAACCACAAAGATGAAATAAATACATGAACTATCTCATTTAATGAGCTGCTTTTAGATGATCAGACAACGCTCTTGGAATACATTCACAAATATGTTTTAAAATCAATTATTTGAGATGTAACCAAAATTCCTTGACATGGAACTTTGGATCATATGTAAGTTACATAGTAGTATAATGAACTGATGTGAAACTTATGAATAATTGTTGTGATAATATTATTAATATTGTCTGTTAAAAATTTCACATTGTTATATTACAAGTTACAAGGAGATGTTATAAATTCCTGTAAAAAATATTTAGAAACTATCCTTGTAAATTGTTTTGCAAGAAGGAACTATTTAGTATTTATTGTAATCGGTTAGCGGGTGTAATTGATAAGAGTATTAATGCAGGTATATTTATTGAAAGAGTATGGTAATTTAATTTAAATGAATATGATCATTGCCATGATAATGACAAAGGAAGTAATTCATATTACAGTACATTCCACCTAATATCACGTCTGTTAATGTCACTTTTCGTTTATTATCATGTTTTTTTGATGCACCATTTTTCCTGCTATATAATCTATGCAATTCAATTCTTTTATTATCACCTGATTTTATGTTGATTTCTCTTAATATCACTTTATTTTGGCCACTGTCACAAAAAAAATACAGGTAAATGGTGGTAATGATTCATGATAAATGCCCTGGGGACCTTCTGTCACACCCTGGACGTATTATGTAAACAATGCCTCGGCCTAACAGGGTATTTTTTACACCTGGCTGACTGTTAAACAATAGGTTACACCTGGCTGACTGTTAAACAATAGGTTGACTTGTTAACATAATATTCACCTGTGGTTAGGGAGCTAGGACAGTCTAACATCTGTAAACTTTTCTAATGCCAAGTGTGATGTATTCTTTCAACTAATTATAACATGTGTACTATCTTCGATTACACACTTGCAGCAAATATCTAAGGAAATTAACCTATAAAAAGATGTTACTAACGAAAGAACAGC
>NW_018404292.1:0-121 GCF_002113885.1 Mizuhopecten yessoensis | reverse complement strand
CTCTGGAGCTGAGATGCAGGCTGGAAAAGACAGCTGTAGTGGTCTCACCGTAGGGGATGTATTCATTTTCAGAAAAATTGTTGTTAAAAACGACACAGGAAAATAGTTGCAATGTTCACAC
>NW_018404291.1:10262-10346 GCF_002113885.1 Mizuhopecten yessoensis | reverse complement strand
CTGTTAGATGTTAGTGAGGGGGGGTGCCCTGTTAGATGTAAGTGGGAGGAGGGTGCACTGTTAGATGTTAGTGAGGGGGTATGT
>NW_018404291.1:0-121 GCF_002113885.1 Mizuhopecten yessoensis | reverse complement strand
AGATGTTAGTGAGGGGGGTGCCCTGTTAGATGTTAGTGGGGGGGGCGGTGGGTGCACTGTTAGATTTTAGTGAGGAGGGTGCCCTGTTAGATGTTAGTGAGGAGGGGTGCACTGTTAGATG
>NW_018404290.1:3916-4145 GCF_002113885.1 Mizuhopecten yessoensis | reverse complement strand
GATACTTGGTAGTGATGTACTGAACAATGAACCACTATCACTGTACAACCGATACTCGGTAAGGTACGTACTGAACACTAAACAACTATCACTATTGATATTGAGCAAGGTATATACTGAACACTGAATCACTATTACTGTATAACTGATAATTGGTAAGGTACGTAAGGAACACTAAACCACTACCACTGTATAACCGATATTGAGTAAGGTATATACTGAACACTGA
>NW_018404290.1:0-121 GCF_002113885.1 Mizuhopecten yessoensis | reverse complement strand
TGAACACTAAACCACTATCACTGTATATCTGATACTGTAAAAGGTATGTACTGAGCAATGAACCAATATCACTGTATAACCGATACTTGGTAGTGATGTACTGAACAATGAACCACTATCA
>NW_018404289.1:538158-543338 GCF_002113885.1 Mizuhopecten yessoensis | reverse complement strand
CGGCTGTCTCGTCAACAGTGCAGGCTACGTGTGGATCAAGTCTCCGTCTGACCACTATCTAGTGGAGGCCATGCCCCTTCTCACCACAGATCATTCTAAACAGGTAATGATTGCATTCAGATAGTTTTTGCATTCTCCTATAAAATTGGAATTATTCTTTTTTTGGCCGGACTGGGGCTTATAGATTGGCGATTCACATCAACTAAACATAAATTGCTTAGGTATCTTAAAGGATGCTTATCACATGCGATGCTACGAATGCTGGTTCTGACCTACATTTACTACTTCAGTGACTAGGTTAAGAAGTTTGGTTTAGGTCAGTTACTAAGTAACTACTTGTTGTAACTCAACTAAACTTACATGGCTTATGTATCTAAGGATGCTTATACTACTGATGCTTCGGATGCTGGTTCTGACCTTATTCACATGTGAGTAATTTGTAATCACTGAGGTATAATAATCCCTTGTTCCAGTGTACAAGTCTTACCTATATACAATAGTCGTTACATGTGTTGGACCTTGGTTATTACTGCCGTTAAATTCGTTAATATACAATATTAAAAGAATTAGAAAAAAAAGGTGTACTAGCAAGAATAGATCCATTGGGCTAGTCATAAAGGTGTACTTTATTCTCATTCACTTGACTGAAAAAGTAAGGTTGTTTCATAAACTGTCTTTGTGCCTTCAGAGAGGCGAACAAATCTGTTTCCATCGGTGTTTTGATATCCTCCCTGATGTCACCTGTCGCTCCCCAGAGGAAAGCTACATTATTCTACAGGGAAGGAAGCCAGTTGGTAGGAGAGATTTATCTTATTAAAGTAATGTATTAATGGTGGTGGTGGTGGTGGTGGTGGTGGTGGGGGGGGTCATGTATCATTTTGAATTAGAGTGACGAGAGAAGTTATATGATTTATTTGTTTGTATTAAATAATTTTATTTATATACTTAACATTTAAGATTAAGTATTAAGATATTTAACATGTTTAACTGATATTGAGGATGCAGTACCCATTATTAAGATATTTGACTTGTATATTTATACGACTTTGAGGTAATTACATGTTTACCTGAGATTTAGGATTAAGTATCACTGTGTAATTTATGCTGAAGTAAGCCCTCTGACCGAAAGTAATGGGACGGGCTTATAAAAGAACAAAAGGGAAAAGGTTTTGTTGGCATTTCTTTTTAACTGCAATACATATTGGTGGGCTTATTACCAAGCATGGGCTTATTGTCAAGCATGGGCTTATTGCTGGATAAAATAGTAAGTACATTTTATATATTTACCCGACTTCGAGGATTAAGATATTTTACAAGTTTACCTGTTATTGGGGATAAAAGATTAAGATATTTTCCAGTACTGAAAATGTAAGAAAATCGTATAATAAATTCCTTGTTCTTAAAGAAATATATCAGTTTTTAAATACTGCTATTGCAGATTATGCAGATAGTGATCTACTGTTTGATAAACAAGAATTTGAGAGCCCTGTATTCCAGCGACCCTATCAGTACCTACGGCGCCTGGACGAAAGGAGAGGCCTGGCTGATGTCAGTCCTTATGAGCCAGAAGGAGACCAGATTAACTGTCTCCAGACATTTTTAAGGTATAAACTCAATATATAGAAATTTTCAATCAAATTTTTTTTTATGCTCCCCGAAAATGTTTGGAGGGAGCATATAGTTGCCGCTTTGTCCGTCTGTCCTTTTCGTGTCCGTAGCATAACTTTACCCACGTTTAGGCTAGGATAATGAAACTTGGTGTGTTCATCACTCATACTAAGACGATGTGCACTGTGCCAAATCTAGGGTCAACAACCCTCATTTACAGAGTTATTGCCCTTTTTGGAGGGAGCATATAGTTGCCGCTTTGTCCGTCCATCCTTTTCATGCCCGGAGCATATAGCTTTGCCCACATTTAAGGTAAGATCATGAAACTTGGTGTGTACATCAATCATACTAAGGCGATGTATTGAGGAAAAGTAATTAATATATACTATGACTCATGGAGATGGAGGTGCTGTAATAAGGTATGTAGTTGTCATTGTTTTGAAACTGCTTCCCTATCATAAAATAAGGATTAAGTATGAGTCCACTTTTAAGACCTTAGACATTAAAAGTGAAAGTCCATTATGTGTGAATTGTTGTTAATGTAGGATGTCTATATTCTTACAGACACTGTGGCGTGCGTGACCCTTCGTGGGCAGAGCTGAAACACTTTGTATGTTTCCTAAACTCACAACTACAGGACTTTGAGGTTTCTGCCTTCTGTGGTGCAGCGGCCAAGGAAGACTTGCCAGGATTTGACAAATTTGTGTTGAAATTCCTCATCCAAATGTCAAGGGTATGTTGTATAAAAAGATACGATCCTCATTGCTATGGTTACATTTCCATGACACATCCCAAGGTCAAACTCGGATGACCATTTGTTTACATTTTTAGCTCACCTGGTCCGAAGGTACCACAGCGTCCGTCGTCCGTCCGTCCGTCCGTCCGTCCGTCCGTCCGTCTGTCCGTCCGTCCGTCCGTCCATCCGTCCGTCCGTCAACTTTTCCTTTAAAACGCTACTAGTCCTGAACGACCAAGTAGATTTTGACTAAATTTGGTCTAGAGTATCCTTAGGCCAAGGGGACTCAATTTTGTATAAACGCCGGGTGTTGTCCCCCTGGGGGCAAAGGAGCAGGGCCCAATAGGGGAAATAGAGGTAAAACCTTGAAAATCCTTCTTCTTCTGTAGGAATGAAAGGATTTGTTCCATATTTAGTCTAAAGCATCCATGGATGAAGGGGAACCAATTTTGTATAAACCGTGGGTCTAGCCTCTCAGGGGCCTGAGGGGCGGGCCCAATAGGGGAAACATAGCAAATTATTCTTTAAAATCCTTCTTCTTCTGAAGGAATGAAAGGATTTGGTCCATATTTGGTGTGGAGCATCCTTGGGTAAAGGGGAACCAACTGTGGGTGTGGCCCCCCTGGGACCTGAGGGGCTGGGCCCAATAGGGGAAATAGAAGTAAAACCTTTATAATCCTTCTTCTACCATATGGATTGAGGTATTTTATCCTAATTTAGTCTGGAGCATCCTTGGACAAAAGGGACTCAATTTCATATAAACAGCGAGTGTGGCCCACCTGGGGATAGAAGGGAGGGGCCCAATAGGGGAAACATAGCAAATTCTTCAAATTCCTTCTTCTTCTGTACGAATGACAGGATTTTGTCCAAATTTGGTATAAAGCATCATTGGGTGAAGGGGAACCAATTTTGTATAAACGGTGTGTCTAACCCCCCTGGAGGCAGAGAGGCGGGGCCCAATAGGGGAAATAGAGGTATAACCTTTAAAATCCTTCTTTTACCAAAGGGATTTAGGGATTTTATCCTAATTTAGTCTAGAGCATCCTTGGGCCAAGGGGACTTAATTTTGTATATGCAGTGGGTGTGGTCTCCCAGGGGGCAGAAGGGCGGGGCCAATAGGAGAAATAGAGGTAAAACCTTTTAAATCCTTCTTCGACCATCGAGATTAAGGGATTTTTTCCATATTTAGTCTGGAGCATCCTTGGACCAAGGGGTCTCAATTTTGTATAATTGGTGGGTATGACCCCCCTAGGGGCATAGGGGTGGGGCTCTGTTTGAAGTTTGTTCTCGCTATATCTCAAGTACTGGATGGATCTTTCTGAAATTTCATATGTACTTACAGCACCTACCATTGAGTGCTATATCTTTACTTCATACCAATTATTTTAAACATATTCAGGTGAGCGATACAGGCCCTCTGGACCTTTTGTATTCAAGATACTAGCCTGAGGCTAGTAGACGCTAAACATCCACTAGCCCAAAATATATTCTGCTGGCCTAACAACTACAAAATGGATCAAGCTGACAACATGACCACATGATCTATTTCACTATATTACCTTATTACTGAATAACTGAATGCCTTTAAAATAATTGTAGTATGCTAGTATACCTCTAAATTTCACTAGTCTAATCTGAAAATCTGGTACACCCCTGTGTTTAGTGTCATGGACCTCATGTATATATGCATTTTGAATTTGTATTACAGGATTTTGCAACAAGGTCACTAGTGATGAGTGAAGAATCCCCTATCCAGAGGATGCAGAGAATGGCCCTTGTAGATGAGGAGACAGGAGGAGCTGGAGAGGAGAACATCATCAAACAGTTCCAGATGAGGAGGACATGGGAGAGCAGGTCAGTAGCCATTACGTCACACCCAGCTAGATCTCCCAGGTCTGTAGCCTATTCAACACCTAGCTATATCTCCCAGGTCAGTAGTAATTTCGTCACACCTAGCTATTTCTCCCAGGTCTGTAGCCATTACGTCACACCTAGCTATATCTCCCAGGTCTGTAGTAATTTCGTCACACCTAGCTATTTCTCCCAGGTCTGTAGCCATTACGTCACACCTAGCTATATCTCCCAGGTCTGTAACCATTCTGCACACCCAGCTATATCTCCCAGGTCTGTTGCCATTTCGTCACACCCAGCTATATCACATTGACACAATTTCAAATATATCATTTTCAAGGACAATCTTTGGTGAACATGTATAGAAAGATCAAGGCTAAATGAACATTCTATACATAATAAATTAGCTTACTGCACACTAAGTGGTTGATAGTATTCAAACGATAATTATTAACTTAATCAAATATGCCAGATACTGATGAAACTTTGTCAACATTTCAACTAAGCAAGAAGGCTATATTCTTATTTTATTGTAATCTGCCTGTAATTAAGTAGCAAGCAGGAATTTCATTAGTTTAATTGGAATTAGAAAATAGGCATAGGGTGGCAATCCCAATACATTTGTGAAGGTTGATATATATAGGGAAAAGACAAAAGGGAACTATGGAAAAGGGAGGTAATTCTTAATCAAATAAAGCTTATTTAAATATGCTTTTATTTTTAGCTCACCTGGCACGAATTGCCAAGTGAGCTAATGCCGTGGTGCGGCGTCCGTCGTCCGTCCGTCCGTGGTCCATCTGTCGTCCGGCGTCAATATTTTACTTTAAAAGAATTCTTCTTAATAACCGAAAGGCCTAGGGTGATGATATTTGGCCAGAAGCAAACTGGGATGAAGGGCTACCAAGTTTGTTCAAATAAATGACCTTCATCTATTTTCAAGGTCACAGGGGTCAAATATGTTAAAAACTTTAAACAACTTCTTCTC
>NW_018404289.1:480997-537686 GCF_002113885.1 Mizuhopecten yessoensis | reverse complement strand
CCAAAAGGCTCAGGATGTTGATATTTAGTTAGTAGCATATGCTGGGATCAAGGACTACTATGTTTGTTAAAGTGAATGACTTTGACTTATATTCAAGGTCACAGGGGTCAAATTTGTTTAAAATCTTTAAACAACCTCTTATGAATAACCATGGGTCCCAGGATGTTTATACTTTGCAAGTTGCATCCTGAGATGAAAGGCTATACAATGTGTTCAACATAATGACTTTGTTCGACTTTCAATCACAGGGGTGAAATGTTTAAAAAAAAATTAACAGGGTCTTTTGAACGAATTTTAATCATAAATACTGATATTTTGCCTGTAGCTTTATTTTAGATCACTTTTAAGGTTACAAGTGTGAGTTTTATACCAGGTGAGCGATGCAGGCCCATTGGGCCTCTTGTTATATCATAAGATTTCTAGGTAATACTATGTAACTTGTCATACAAAGCGAGTCTGTGAGTCTTAAGTGCATGAGTCATAGCATGGAATAGGCATATATTGTTCTGTCTTTGTTCCTCAGCTTTTGGGTCAGGGACAGTAAGTGTGTCAAACTCCAAACACAGTCTTACAGTAATTAAGAAGACAGTGTTTATCTCAGGAGATGCCTTAGTGAAAAATATTTTCTCATATTCCATAACATGGTGTCGTCGTGTGTCGTCCGTGCGTCAACAATTTCTTCAAATGACTTCTTTTTCTTAACCACTGATTGGAATTTAACTAAATTTTACTGGAAGCATCCTTAGGTGGTAGGGATTTAAAATTGTACAAATGGTGGGGCTGACCCCCCAGGGAGCTGAGGGTCGGGGCCAAAAGAGGGCAATTTGGCTATAAGCTACTTCTTCTGTAGAACTATGCACTGGGTATCAATCATATTTGGTCAGAAGCATTCATGGCAGAGATTCAAAATTGTACAAATGGTTGGGCTGAGCCTCCTGGGGGCTTAGGGACGGGGCCAAAAAAGGTTATTTGGGTATACTGCTTTAAGCGACTTCTTTTCTGAACTAAGTGATGGTTGTCAACCATATTTGACTGGAAGCATCCCTAGGTAGGTGGGATTCAAAATTGTGCAAATGGTGGGGGTTGACGCCCCAGGGGGCTGAGGGGCGGGGCTAAAAAGGGTAATTTGGCTGTTTTGCTTTAAGTGACCTCTGGAACTCGGCGATGGATATCGACTATATTGTTGGAAGCATCCCTTCCTGGTTAGGATTAACAATTGTACAAGTGGACAGGCTGACCCCCTGGGCTAAGGGTTGGGGCCAAAAGTAGTTTATTACTTGGAAATGGTTGACATCCCCACCCTATAACCATATATACAATTGCTGAGTAAAAAGAGATGTGCTCATTTGCTTCCAAGATGACTCTAGGGTCTGGCACCACCCTTGCAGACATAGTTGCTGGGTAACAAGTTTGAAATGGTTGAGATCCACACCCCAAAACTATATATACAAATGCTGGGCATAAAGAGACGAATGCAGTCATGATATGAGAATTGACCCTGGGGTCTGGCCACACCCCTAGGCCTACAGCCCTAGTTTCTGAGTCACAACTTTGAAATGGTTGAGGTCCACACCCCAAAACTATAGATACAAATGCTGGGCATAAAGAGACGAATGCAGTCATGATATGAGAATTGACCCTGGGGTCTGGCCACTCCCCTAGGCCTACAGACCTAGTTTCTGAGTCACAACTTTGAAATGGTTGAGGTCCACACCCTATAACCGTATATACAATTGCTGGGTATACAGAGACATGCATATATGCTTCCAGAATGGCTCTTGGGTCTGCCCCACCCTTGCAGACTTGACCCCTGGGCCATAACTTTGAAATGGTTGAGATTCCCACCCCAAAACTATATGTACAAATGCTGGGCATAAAGAGACGAATGCAGTCATGATATGAGAATTGACCCTGGGGTCTGGCCACCCCCCTAGGCCTACAGACCTAGTTTCTGAGTCACAACTTTGAAATGGTTGAGGTCCACACCCCAAAACTATATATACAAATGCTGGGCATAAAGAGACGAATGCAGTCATGATATGAGAATTGACCCTGGGGTCTGGCCACACCCCTAGGCCTACAGACCTAGTTTCTGAGTCACAACTTTGAAATGGTTGAGGTCCACACCCCAAAACTATATATACAAATGCTGGGCATAAAGAGACGAATGCAGTCATGATATGAGAATTGACCCTGGGGTCTGGCCACACCCCTAGGCCTACAGCCCTAGTTTCTGAGTCACAACTTTGAAATGGTTGAGGTCCACACCCCAAAACTATAGATACAAATGCTGGGCATAAAGAGACGAATGCAGTCATGATATGAGAATTGACCCTGGGGTCTGGCCACACCCCTAGGCCTACAGCCCTAGTTTCTGAGTCACAACTTTGAAATGGTTGAGGTCCACACCCCAAAACTATATATACAAATGCTGGGCATAAAGAGACGAATGCAGTCATGATATCAGAATTGACTCTGGGGTATGGCCACACTCCTAGTTTCTGAGTCACAGCTTGGAAACAGTTGAGATCCCCACCCCAGAACCATACATAAAGTTGCTGGGCATGAAGAATCTAATACAGATATGCTACAGGGATTGGCCTTGGGGTCTGGCCCATTACATGGGATCTTATTTGGAGAATGTTTTGCCACGATTGCTTAGATATCCAGGTGAGCGATACAGGTCTTCTGGGCCTTTTGTTAATGTTACATGTTTGTATTTGAAGTAGATATAAATGAAGAGATACCTTTGGGAAGTACCGCTGTTCTCTTAAAACTCAAAACTTTTCTTTACATCAATTTGACTATTTTTATCCTGTAGGAAACTTGAATCTTTTAAATGAAATATTTTTCTGTGTTATTGGAATTAAATGAATGGGTTTTTCTTCTCTCCTTTCATCCATCTTTATTTAACCTAGATTTTAAAGAATGTTTTATGTATTATATGGGTCAAATGAAAATATTGTTCTGCTTCCATTCACAGCCCCCATCCCTATTTGTTCTTTAACCCTGATCATCACTCAATGACATTTGTGGGGTTCAAGATCCAGAGAACAACAGGTGACATGCTGGACCAACAAACTGGGGCCGTTCTGGAGCGGCACATAATGCAAAGGGAACTCCAGGACAGTCTCATCAGAAACAAAGTTAACATTGATGAGAACTTTGATGGTCTGCAAAGGTCAGAGCAGATAAATTGACTCTTTTTTGTTGATTAATTTAAATACCTCACTTGTACTTCCGGAAGCAAATAGACTATTTCATAAACTGTGTCTCTAAAATTGCTACTTTTTATGTGAGACTTATGATGGTGGAATGCTGTATACTAAAAGCAAGTATCTTGCTTCAATATATATACATAGTTCTGGCCTTTGTTCACCATGCACCTTAGTCTGGGGCATCTGTTATACACTGTCTCCTACTATTGTTAAATTTATGATATGATATGCCAAAACTTATTGGATTAATATTTTACTGCTTTGTACTGTGTGTAAAAGGTCATAATTTTACCACAATATAGGAAAGAATGTCATTATTTCCTACATTTAAGAAAGTAGAAAGGGAAAATTTTACTTATTACTTTTTTACTACAAAGATTTTGTATTCTATGAACATGAAAAAATCAATGTGACAGATATCAAAAGTGATATTTGTTACAGTGTGAAGATATCACTTCTGGTATTGACCAATCAAAAAGGTTCTTCCTATTCACTGCACTGAGATACAAAATTTACAACATTACCAGATATATGCAGAAAAAAGAGGATTCCATTGAGTAGTAGCCCATTCAAAACGGCATGCAACGTTTTCAAGGTTGATGACACTAGACTCCTATGACAGAATTTACCAATATTTTCATTACTGCTTCATATTTGTGAAAATATTGATATTCTGTCATACTTTTGACATATAAATGGTATTACCCTCCTTTATTTATATGGTAGAAGGTCACATACTTCAATGAAACAATTTGTTACTTAATTTATGACTGGTCACATTAATTTACACATTGCTAGGTGGAAAAACGAAATTGAAAAATCAATGAATTTCTTTTTATCATATTTTGCCTTGTGTTGAGAAGTTCCATCTTTCACTTTCTTTAGACATGAGAAGATTTTGAAACTATGCAGTGTGATGGGAATGGAGATGCCTCATGATCCAGATGATACATATGAACTGACCACAGACAACGTGAAGAAAATCATGGCCATCTACATGAGGTTCAAGTAAGTACATTAACTGCCTTCACATTTTAACTCATTCGTTCGTGTACTGTGCTCCACCCGACCATCCTTTTGTCAGTTGTCTGTCCTTAAACAATTCTTGTTATGGCTATTTTTCAAAAAATACTCCATGGATCTTTTTCAAATTTCTATTTATTTCTTCAGATGTGATATCCCTGTCATCATCATGGGGGAGACTGGATGTGGTAAAACTCGTCTAGTCAAGTTTATGTGTGAGCTTCAGTGTCCCCCGGGGGTGGACCTCAAAAACATGATCCTCATGAAGGTAAGTCATTTCTAGCTCACTTGCCTTGAATGTTTCTGAGCTTATGTGACCATGCAATATCCAGTATCTGTTTTGCATAAAGTTTTTTCCTGAAATAAATGTGAGGTCTGTTGTCATGATATTTGGCCACATAATTGGTTGTATAAAAGGCTATGCAATTTTGAAATAAAATACACGAATCTTCTTTAAATACCATCAATTCTAAAGACATCATCTTCCAAAAGATGAAGCCTAGAGTCATGACATTTGTTTTGTAGATTGCTAGGTTGGCAAGTTCATTTGTTTAAATCAATTACCTAGACAAACGCACAAGGTCACAATTGTCATCTAAGTGAAAAACACATAAAATAGATGAAAAAGGACGAGTAATTAAGGCTCTATGGCCTCTTATCACCATTTAGTTAACTGTTGAGAATAAATGGTGGTATTATGTAAATTTAGCCCGTTAAATTTATCTCTAAGCGTGACCTATATAAATAGATACTCTGGTGACATTTCATACACAAACAGTCTTTTCTGTACCAATGTATGTATTTTGAGTTGTTTCACACCTATGTCCTGATGAGATTTGGCCCAATCTGCAGCCATTGAAAGTTCCCAGGATAAAAAACAGCAGAACAAGCATTGGCACAAGATAATGTGTCAGTTTCCTCTAAATAACAATGTCTGCCATTTATTTACTGATAGGAAATGATAGATAGGCCATTAGGGTACTGCTGATTCCTTTTCAACACTTCGAATCCATAGCTTTTCTTACTTCCTCAACCTTTCTTTTTGTCGTTGTCTCCTTAGGTACCTGTCTTTATTTGACCTTCACTGATGTAAGAAAGTTAATTAAAACCCCAAACAAACTTTTCAAAGATTTATTGGTGATGAATTACTTTGGTGGTGATACTTTTTACTTTTTTCAAAGTCTGATATAGTGATATATTTGCTTGTTCGAATTGTGATTTAATGCAAGTACTTTAATGAATTTTAAACCTATGGTAGGTCCATGGAGGAACAAAAACCAAGGATATCATAAAGAAAGTGGAGGAAGCAGAAAACATCGCCAGAGAAAATGCAGACACATATGGACAACACATCCAAACTGTTCTGTTCTTTGATGAAGCTAACACCACAGAAGCCATTGGTCTGATCAAGGAGATCATGTGTGACCGTACCATCGGGGGCAATCAACTGAAACTGTGTCGCAGTCTGAAGATCATTGCAGCCTGCAACCCGTACAGAAAGTAAACACAATTTTCTTGTCCTATTTTCATATCAAGCACCTGTCTGTGTCTGTTTGCTATTTTACCTATGTCAAACACTGAATTGGGTCTTGCATTAAACACTGAATTGTGTCAGAAACCTAAAAGATTAATGGCACAGAGAATTCAGATTACTGTTAATTAAAGTTGGGCTTTTTGTTCTTCTAAAAGGCCCAAACAAATTATCAAAAGAGCTGATTTGGAGAAAAGTTTGAAAAGTGATTCATCGTTTGATAACAACTAGAGCTTTGATTGGATATTTCATTAATAGAATGTCCTGCACTCATCGTGTGAAAGATCTGTCAAATTTAGTTGGGATCCTGAGGTTATGAAAACGAAACACAGTCAGGTGTCAAATAGTAATAATGAGCATCATGATTTAATCATCTTCACAAATTTTCAATCATAATTCTTGTTGATGATAACAGTCTATATTTCATTAAATAAAAAGTTGAGATATAGTAAAAATAGATGCTGCTTTGTAAAATGATATTTCAATCCTTGTCAGGCACTCTGATGAGCTGATAAAACGCCTAGAGCAGGCAGGTCTGGGATACCATGTTGATGCTGAAAAAACAACAGACACATTAGGTAGGTTTATAGAAAATCATGTGGAATTAAAGAGTTGGTAAAGGTACAAACATTATCCTCATTTCTGTTAAAACTTTCTATCAGCTGACCTTAACCATATCGTATATGTTATGTAATAATGTTATGATTTAGCAGATCTACCCTGGTCTCAGCAATGAAATGACAGTCATGGATGGTCAAAATACTGCTCAAGTCTGCTTATTGCAGGTCATTTCAGTGTGTACACTTTTTTAAAGTCATCAAAACAAGTAATAATAGCATTGGAACTGTTTTAATTTGCCTTTTGATATACTATTATGTTTGTGATTTTTGTCTCGCCGCCACAAAGTAGCAGAAGCGAGACTATAAGGTGTTGCTTTTCTGGCAATGGCAGCACCATAGATGTATTTTAGGTAGAACATCTCAACCCATGCATCAAATGCTGGATGCGGCCACCTTTCATGGTCTATTGACTTTGTCAGCATCTCCATCAACATTAAGTTTTTGCGTTTAAGTTCAGTGCTAGACCAACCAAACTTGACATGTGCATTGATGGTCAAAGCGGGGCACAGGTGAGACATCAATCCGAATGGCTTGTAAACATTTTCAATGTTGTTTTAAGTGGAAATGAACCAGATTCTAAATTACTCCCTCTGGTATACCAAATCTATGCAGGTCAAGGAGGTCATTGCAGTTTGGCCTGCACAAATACATTTGACCTGGAAGGTAATAATATCCAGGTGTTATTCCCTATTGTATGTACATTGTAGGCCGTGTACCACTGCGGCCCCTTGTTTAACCGTGTCCAGCCCCTACCCCAGAGTACAGGTGTTATCTCCTATTGTTTGTATATTGTAGGCCGTGTACCACTGCGGCGCCTTGTTTACAGAGTCCAGCCCCTACCCCAGAGTCTACTGCCCCTGGTCTGGGACTTTGGACAGCTGGACACACGGATAGAGGAACGCTACATCAGGCAGATGGTGCTACGATATGTATGTGCTCACCTCTCACTCAGATTTGTGTAATGAGTACAGGTGTTATCTCCTAATGTTTGTATGTTTTAGGCCGTGTACCACTGCGGCGCCTTGTTTACAGAGTCCAGCCCCTACCCCAGAGTCTACTGCCCCTGGTCTGGGACTTTGGACAGCTGGACACACGGATAGGGCAATGGCAGCACCATAGATGTATTTTAGGTAGAACATCGCAACCCATGCATCAAATGCTGGATGCGGCCACCTTTCATGGTCTATTGACTTTGTCAGCATCTCCATCAACATTAAGTTTTTGCGTTTAAGTTCAGTGCTAGACCAACCAAACTTGACATGTGCATTGATGGTCAAAGCGGGGCACAGGTGAGACATCAATCCGAATGGCTTGTAAACATTTTCAATGTTGTTTTAAGTGGAAATGAACCAGATTCTAAATTACTCCCTCTGGTATACCAAATCTATGCAGGTCAAGGAGGTCATTGCAGTTTGGCCTGCACAAATACATTTGACCTGGAAGGTAATAATATCCAGGTGTTATTCCCTATTGTATGTACATTGTAGGCCGTGTACCACTGCGGCGCCTTGTTTACAGAGTCCAGCCCCTACCCCAGAGTCTACTGCCCCTGGTCTGGGACTTTGGACAGCTGGACACACGGATAGGGCAATGGCAGCACCATAGATGTATTTTAGGTAGAACTTCTCAACCCATGCATCAAATGCTGGATGCGGCCACCTTTTATGGTCTATTGACTTTGTCCGCATCTCCATCAACATTAAGTTTTTGCGTTTAAGTTCAGTGCTAGACCAACCAAACTTGACATGTGCATTGATGGTCAAAGCGGGGCACAGGTGAGACATCAATCCGAATGGCTTGTAAACATTTTCAATGTTGTTTTAAGTGGAAATGAACCAGATTCTAAATTACTCCCTCTGGTATACCAAATCTATGCAGGTCAAGGAGGTCATTGCAGTTTGGCCTGCACAAATACATTTGACCTGGAAGGTAATAATATCCAGGTGTTATTCCCTATTGTATGTACATTGTAGGCCGTTTACCACTGCGGCCCCCTGTTTGCAGTGTCCAGCCCCTACCCCAGACTACAGGTGTTATCTCCTATTGTATGTATATTGTAGGCCGTCTACCACTGTGGCCCCCTGTTTACAGTGTCCAGCCCCTATCCCAGAGTACAGGTGTTATCTCCTATTGTTTGTATATTGTGGGCTGTGTACCACTGTTGCCCCCTGTTTACAGTGTCCAGCCCCAACCCCAGAGTACAGGTGTTACCTCCTATTGTTTGTATATTGTAGGCCGTGTACCACTGCGGCGCCCTGTTTACAGTGTCCAGCCCCTACCCCAGAGTACAGGTGTTATCTCCTATTGTTTGTATATTGTAGGCCGTGTACCACTGTGGCCCCCTGTTTACAGTGTCCAGCCCCTACCCCAGAGTACAGGTGTTATCCCCTATTGTATGTATATTGTAGGCTGTGTACCACTAAGGCACCTTCTTTACCGTCTCCAGCCCTACCCCAGAGTACAGGTGTTATTTTCTTTTGTATGTACATTGTAGGCCGTGTACCACTGCGGCGCCTTGTTTACCGTGTCCAGCCCCTACCCCAGAGTCTACTGCCCCTGGTCTGGGACTTTGGACAGCTGGACACACGGATAGAGGAACTCTACATCAGGCAGATGGTGCTACGATATGTATGTGCTCAACTCTCACTCAGATTTGTGTAATCTCATTGCTGATTTATTGTATGTTACATTGTATACTCCAATAATTCATGTATAATGTAGGACATATTTGTTCAGTAAAAGGAAGTCCATCTAGAGTATTTAAATAAAAAAAGATTTTCGTGAAGAACATCTTCTCCTTTAATGTTCAATTTGTTTGATAATTTGTTTTCAGATCCGTGCTGACAAGCTTCCTCGCATTGACAACCTGGAAAATGTTGTCAGCGTAATACTGACAGCTTCACAAGAATTCATGAGGAAGCAGAAGGTATGTCACTGAATTAGTTGGGTATGGTTTTAATCTGAACATTTTATTTTCTCCTTTTGTGTATTTGTGAGACTACAAAATGCATTTCTGTGACGAATGTCAATATAGATTGTGAGACATGGGGCAAGTACCGTACTTTCAAGTATCTGGTTCAACCAATTCATCCAGCCGTACCTGAAAAGAAAGACTGTGTTTGTCACAGTGTTTAAAAATGAGTGTAAGTTTGTGAGTTTGAGATTAGGTGATGGGACTAGAGGTGATATCGATAGTGTCATTAATAAGGTTGTGTTTGCCATTGTAGGTTTGAGATAAAGGGAGGGAACTAAAGGTGATGTCTAGTGTCAGTAAGGCTGCGTTTGTCACTGTGTTTCAGGATGAGTGTAGGTTTGTGAGTTTGAGATGAGGGGAGGGGACTAAAGGTGATGTCTAGTGTCAGTAAGGCTGCGTTTGTCACTGTGTTTCAGGATGAGTGTAGGTTTGTGAGTTTGAGATGAGGAGAGGGAACTAAAGGTGATGTCTAGTGTCTGTAAGGCTGTGTTTGTCACTGTGTTTCAGGACGAGTGTAGGTTTGTGAGTTTGAGATGAGGGGAGGGGACTAGAGGTGATGTCTAGTGTCAGTAAGGCTGTGTGTTTGTCACTGTGTTTCAGGATGAGTGTAGGTTTGTGAGTTTGAGATGAGGGGAGGGAACTAGAAGTGATGTCTAGTGTCAGTAAGGCTGTGTGTTTGTCACTGTGTTTCAGGATAAGTGTAGGTTTGTGAGTTTGAGATGAGGGGAGGGCACTAGAGTACATGTCTAGTGTCAGTAAGGCTGTGTTTGTCACTGTGTTTCAGGATGAGTGTAGGTTGTGAGTTTGAGATGAGGGGAGGGGACTAGAGGTGATGTCTAGATCTAGTGTCAGTAAGGCTGTGTGTTTGTCACTGTGTTTCAGGATGAGTGTAGGTTTGAGAGTTTGAGATGAGGCGAGGGGACTAGAGGTGATGTCTAGTGTCAGTAAGGCTGTGTTTGTCACTGTGTTTCAGGATGAGTGTAGGTTTGTGAGTTTGAAATGAGAGGAGGGGACTAGAGGTGATGTCTAGTGTCAGTACGGCTGTGTTTGTCACTGTGTTTCAGGATGAGTGTAGGTTTGTGAGTTTGAAATGAGAGGAGGGGACTAGAGGTGATGTCTAGTGTCAGTAAGGCTGTGTTTGTCACTGTGTTTCAGGATGAGTGACGTAGGTTGCGAGTTTGAGATGAGGGGAGGGGACTAGAGGTGATGTCTAGTGTCAGTAAGGCTGTGTCTTTGTCACTGTTTCAGGATGAGTAGGTTGTGAGTTTAAGATGAGGGGAGGGCACTATAGGTGATGTCTCGTGTCAGTACGGCTGTGTTTGTCATTGTGTTTCAGAATGAGTGGAGATGAGTTTGAGATGAGGGGAGGGGACTAGAGGTGATGTCTAGTGTCAGTATGTTTCAGGACGAGTGTAGGTTTGAGATGAGGGGAGGGGACTAGAAGTGATGTCTAGTGTCAGTAAGGCTGTGTGTTTGTCAGTGTTTCAGGACGAGTGTAGGTTTGAGATGAGGGAAGGGGACTAGAGGTGATGTCTAGTGTCAGTATGTGGCAGGACGAGTGTAGGTTTGAGATGAGGGGAGGGGACTAGAAGTGATGTCTGGTGGCAGTAAGGCTGTGCGTTTGTCACTGTGTTTCAGGACGAGTGTAGGCTTGTGAGTTTGAGATGAGGGGAGGGGACTGGAGTTGATGTCTAGTGTCGGTACGGCTGTGTTTGTCACTGTGTTTCAGGGCGAGTGTAGGTTTGTGAGATTAAGATGAGGGGTGGGGACTAGAGGTGATGTCTAGTGTCAGTAAGGCTGTGTTTGTCACTGTGTTTCAGGGCGAGTGTAGGTTTGAGATGAGGGAAGGGGACTAGAGGGGATGTCTAGTGTCAGTACGGCTGGGTTTGTCACTGTGTTTCAGGGCGAGTGTAGGTTTGTGAGATTAAGATGAGGGGTGGGTACTAGAGGTGATGTCTAGTGTCAGTAAGGCTGTGTGTTTGTCACTATGTTTCAGGACGAGTGTAGGTTTGTGAGTTTGAGATGAGGGAAGGGGACTAGAGTTGATGTCTAGTCTCAGTAAGGCTGTGTGTTTGTCACTGTGTTTCAGGACGAATGTAGGTTTGAGATGCGGGAAGGGGACTAGAGGTGATGTCTAGTGTCAGTAAGGCTGTGTGTCTGTCACTGTGTTTCAGGATGAGTGTAGGTTTGAGATGAGGGAAGGGGATTAGAGTTGATGTCTAGTGTCAGTAACGTTGTGTGTTTGTCATTGTGTTTCGGGACGAGTGTAGGTTTGTGAGGTTGAGATGAGGGAAGGGGACTAACTAGAGTTGATGTCTAGTCTCTGTAAGGCTGTGTGTTTGTCACTGTGTTACAGGAGGAGTGTAAGTTTGAGATGAGGGAAGGGGATTAGAGTTGATGTCTAGTGTCAGTACGTCTGTGTTTGTCACTGTGTTTCAGGACGAATGTGAGTTTGAGATGAGGGGAGTCAGTACGGCTGTGTTTGTCATTGTGTTTCAGGGCGAGTGTAGGTTTGTGAGATTAAGATGAGGGGTGGGGACTAGAGGTGATGTCTAGATCTAGTGTCAGTAAGGCTGTGGGTTTGTCATTGTGTTTCAGGATGAGTGTAGGTTTGAGATGAGGGAAGGGGACTAGAAGTGATGTCTAGTGTCACTAAGGCTGTGTGTTTGTCATTCTGTTTCAGGACGAGTGTAGGTTTGTGCGTTTTAGATGAGGGGAGGGAACTAGAAGTGCTGTCTAGTGTCAGTAAGGCTGTGGGTTTGTCATTGTGTTTCAGGATGAGTGTAGCTTTGTAAGCTTACGAGACGTGCTGTGTTTCAGGATGAGTGTAGCTTTGTAAGCTTACGAGACGTGGAGAGGGTACTTGAAGTGATGAGCTGGTTTGTTTGAGAGTTTGAGATGAGGCGAGAGGACTAGAGGTGATGTCTAGTGTCAGTAAGTCTGTGTGTTTGTCATTGTGTTTCAGGATGAGTGTAGCTTTGTAAGCTTACGAGACGTGGAGAGGGTACTTGAAGTGATGAGCTGGTTTTACAACCAGGATGAGGCGAGGGCACTAGAGGTGATGTCTAGTGTCAGTAAGGTTGTGTGTTTGTCACTGTGTTTCTGGACGAGTGTAGGTTTGTGAGGTTGAGATGAGGGAAGGGGACTAACTAGAGTTGATGTCTAGTCTCTGTAAGGCTGTGTGTTTGTCACTATGTTTCAGGAGGAGTGTAGGTTTGTGGGTTTGAGAAGAGGGGAGGGGACTAGAGTTTATGTCTAGTGTCAGTAAGGCTCTAGGGAACTAGAAGTGATGTCTAGCGTCAGTAAGGCTGTGTGTTTGTAACTGTGTTTCAGGATGAGTGTAAGTTTGTGAGTTTGAGATGAGGGTAGGTTTGTGAGTTTGAGATTAGGTGAAGGGACTAGAGGTGATGTCTAGTGTCAGTAAGGATGTGTGTTTGTCATTGTGTTTCAGGACGAGTGGAGGTTTGTGAGTTTGAGATGAGGGGAGGGAACGAGAAGTGATGTCTAGTGTCAGTAAGACTGTTGTTGTCACTGTGTTTCAGGACGAGTGTAGGTTTGTGAGTTTGAGAAGAGGGGAGGGGACTAGAGTTGATGTCTAGTGTCAGTAAGGCTCTGTGTTTGTCACTGTGTTTCAGGATGAGTGTAGGTTTGTGAGTTTGAGATGAGGGAAGGGGATTAGAGTTGATGTCTAGTGTCGGTAAGGCTGTGTGTTTGTCACTGTGTTTCAGGATGAGGGTAGGTTTGTGAGTTTGAGATGAGGGGAGGGAACGAGAAGAGATGTCTAGTGTCAGTAAGGCTGTGTGTTTGTCATTGTGTTTCAGGACGAGTGTAGGTTTGTTAGTTTGAGATGAGGGAAGGGGATTAGAGTTGATGTCTAGTGTCAGTAAGGCTGTGTGTTTGTCACTGTGTTTCAGGACGAGTGTAGGATTGAGATGAGGGAAGGGGACTAGAGTTGATGTCTTGTGTCAGTAAGGCTGTGTGTTTGTCACTGTGTTTCAGAATGAGTGTAGCTTTGTGAGTTTGAGATGAGGGAAGGGGACTAGAGGTGATGTCTAGTGTCAGTACGGCTGTGTTTGTCCCTGTGTTTCAGGATGAGTGTAGGTTTGTGAGTTTGAGATGAGGGGAGGGGACTAGAGGTGATGTCTAGATCTAGTGTCAGTAAGGCTGTGTGTTTGTCACTGTGTTTCAGGATGAGTGTAGGTTTGTGAGTTTGAGATGAGGGGAGGGGACTAGAGGTGATGTCTAGATCTAGTGTCAGTAAGGCTGTGTGTTTGTCACTGTGATTCAGGACGAGTGTAGGTTTGAGATGAGGGAAGGGGACTAGAGTTGATGTATAGTGTCAGTAAGGCTGTGTGTTTGTCACTGTGATTCAGGACGAGTGTAGGTTTGAGATGAGGGAAGGGGACTAGAATTGATGTCTAGTGTCAGTATGGCTGGGTTTGTCACTGTGTTTCAGGATGGGTGTAGGTTTGTGAGTTTGATATTAGGTGAAGGGACTAGAGGTGATGTCTAGTGTCAGTATGGCTGGGTTTGTCACTGTGTTTCAGGACGAGGGTAGGTTTGAGATGAGGAACAGGGGGACTAGAGTTGATGTCTAGTATCAGTAAGGCTGTGTGTTTGTCCCTGTGTTTCAGGACGAGTGTAGGTTTGAGATGAGGGAAGGGGACTCGAGTTGATGTATAGTGTCAGTAAGGCTGTGTGTTTGTCACTGTGTTTCAGGACGAGTGTAGGTTTGTGAGTTTGAGATGAGGGAAGGGGACTAGAGTTGATGTCTAGTGTCAGTAAGGCTGTGAGTTTGTCACTGTGTTTCAGGACGAGTGTAGGTTTGAGATGACGGGAGGGGACTAGAGTACATGTCTAGTGTCAGTAAGGCTGTTTGTCACTGTGTTTCAGGATGAGAGTAGGTTTGTGAGTTTGAGATGAGGGGAAGGGGACTAGAGTTGATGTCTAGTATCAGTAAGGCTGTGTGTTTGTCACTGTGTTTCAGGATGAGTGTAGGTTCGTGAGTTTGAGATGAGGGGAAGGGGACTAGAGTTGATGTCTAGTATCAGTAAGGCTGTGTGTTTGTCACTGTGTTTCAGGACGAGGGTAGGTTTGAGATGAGGGAAGGGGACTAGAGGTTATGTCTAGTGTCAGTACGGCTGTGTTTGTCACTGTGTTTCAGGGTGAGTGTAGGTTTGTGAGTTTGAGATGAGGGGAAGGGGACTAGAGTACATGTCTAGTGTCAGTAAGGCTGTTTGTCACTGTGTTTCAGGATGAGTGTAAGTTTGTGAGTTTGAGATGAGGGGAGGGGACTAGAGTACATGTCTAGTGTCAGTAAGACTGTGTTTGTCACTGTGTTTCAGGATGAGTGTAAGTTTGTGAGTTTGAGATGAGGGGAGGGGACTAGAGTACATGTCTAGTGTCAGTACGGCTGTTTGTCACTGTGTTTCAGGACGAGTGTAGGTTTGAGATGACGGGAGGGGACTAGAGGTGATGTCTAGTGTCAGTAAGGCTGTTTGTCACTGTGTTTCAGGATGAGTGTAGCTTTGTAAGCTTACGAGACGTGGAGAGGGTACTTGAAGTGATGAGCTGGTTTTACAACCAGAGTCAGGGAGACTCTGCCCTGTTTGACTTGTTAAATGAGAGCTCAGAAGAAAATTCAGATGAAGATGAGATGGAAGATGATGAACAAAACCAATCGCAGGTATGTTATAGAAATATATATTGTAGAAATAAGAACCTGCTTAGCTTGAAGTTAGAAGTAAGGGAAGTAATTTCATATAATTACATTTTGAATTTTGTAAAACAGAAAATAAAAAATGTACCAGAAATGTAATGTAATAAAATCGAAGCAGTTCCCGTGCTAGAGGTAGAAGAGAGTGTATTAGAGTTTGATGTCAAATGTCTTTGTAGGATATCAGTGACATAGCAAGGTCATTGCTGTTGGCTTTAGGAGTATGTTACCATGCCTGTCTGAAAAAAAGGGAGGAATACAGGAAGGCTGTTGCACCCCTCTTTACTCCTCCATGCCAAATACCAGGTGCCGACCCGGCTCAGCAAATGTTGGAAGAAATAGAAAGATGTCAAGATGCATTTTTAACAAATGTAGAGCTTGGAAAGAATATAGCACACAATCAAGCACTGAAGGAAAACGTGTTCATGATGGTGACTTGTATAGAACTGAGGATACCATTGTTCCTGGTCGGCAAACCGGGGAGTTCTAAATCACTGGCGAAAACTGTCGTGGGTAATGCCATGCAAGGACATGCAGCGCACACAGACCTCTTCCGTGGCTACAAGGAGGCAAGTTTTTTATTTTATTATTTCTCTTCTTCTTAATTTATAAAAATATTTATTTGTACAAGAATTGTATTGATTGATACTGTGGGGAACTGTCAACATTTCAGTCGGTGACGGAAAAGTTTATTTTTAAAATATGACGATGATATGTGTCTTGCATAACACTTTCGTTAGACACATTTTTGCCTTCAAACTTTAATTTCTGCTCCAGAGTAAGCGCAAGTGGTGGGTTTGGTTTTGTGAGCTCACTCACAGTTTCTCTACATAGATTCATCGTGCTATGCCTGGATTTTAACCAAACCTGGCTTTATCAGTTCTATCAGTAATGATAGGGTTTCTTTACAAGATATTTGGTGTCGATGCAGGACATCCATGAAACAGTTGATAATATTTGTTTTGGGTATAAGTGAAGGAAAACAAATTATATTTATCGATACTTTGCTACCAGGTCCAAATGATGTCATATCAGTGCAGTCCGCTGTCTACCCCCGATGGTATTTCTGGAATGTTCCGACAGTGTGCCCAGTTCCAGAGAGATAAGGACCTGAGCAGGTTTGTGTCCGTTGTTGTCCTGGACGAGGTCGGCCTAGCAGAGGACTCACCACGTATGCCCCTCAAGGTAACAAATCTATTTGTCAGGGAGAATGTATTTCTGCAAAATATTATATAGTTAATCAATGATTCTTAAATGAACAAAAGTTGAATATTTATTTGAATCAAAATTGGAATAAGTTTGGAATCCACATCTCTCACAGTTCTGAGTAACTTTGTTTTAATTTGGGTCAGTATAAAGACCAAATATTAAAATTCTGTTGATGAACATTACCAGCCATTGAGCCTGATCATGTAAGTGTTGATCCTGTAAATCACTGTTTATAGAGTTGTCCTCTTGATCACTGCATAATTGTCATAATATTGTTTATTACTGCAGACGTTACATCCACTCCTGGAGGACGGCTGTGAAGGGGATGAGAAACCAGAGCCTTTTAAGAAGGTGGGTTGCTGTTCTAAATCCTCCTGTTTGTAGCTTTTAAAAAAAGACAAAAAAGACAATGTTTAGTGTAATAGTAGTATAAACTGTGATAATAGATGATATTGATAAACACATTTTTGACTGAATTCCTTCTATCAATAGATATATAAACAAATATTGATGGTATTTCCTTATACAGGTAGCATTCATTGGTATCTCCAACTGGGCCCTGGATCCAGCCAAGATGAACAGAGGAATTTTAGTTCAGAGGGAAGTTCCTGAACTGGAGGAGCTCACCCTCAGTGCTAAGTAAGAGTCAATATAATTTTGTTTTAGTTCTTTTTAGTTCCAGTGGATGATTATAATCGTAATGTATGTTACATTGTTATTTATATTCAAGAACTTTTACGTATGAATTGATATCAGGGATTTTCTGAAACAGGCTTATGAAACCACACATCTGAACCATTTTCAAGAAGTTTTTTAATGTGACCTAAACTTTCCTGTAACGTCTTTATTCATCATTAACACTTGATTGTTCCATTCACAGAGGAATTTGCCAAACTAACAGAAATGTTTACAAACTGATCAAGCCACTTATTCCTCAAATGGCCAAAGCCTATTTAGAGCTCTTTGAAAGTGCCTTGAAAATGAGGGAGTTTTTTGGACTGAGAGACTTTTACAGGTAAGCATAATTACAGAAGATATTTCTACACAACGTTATATACAATTGAATATTTCATACAAGATCTAAATCACTTCACATTTTCAGTATTATGCTGTATACCATAGTTTGAAGTGTGGCAGGTCATTATGGCATAAAGAACAGCTTGTTATCCTGTTATCAAGATATTATGAATATTTAGTGGACATTTATGTCACAATTTTAGACCAACAGTACTAGTTGTGGCAATGAAACTACTTTTGTATGCTATTGAATATCTGAAAGGTCTAAGATCATGATTTTTGACCTATAGCTTGCTGGCATGGAGAGATACATAAAAATGAACAAAGTTTGTGAAATAATGGCCATGACATTTATTGAAGGTCATAGGGGTCAAATTTGTCACAATGCTCAAATGATTTTCAAGAGATGAAGAATAATGACACTCGGTAACTAGCTAGCATGGAGTGCTATAAAGTTTGAAAAAGAACACATAACAGAAGAGAGTATTCAGGCCCCTTAGGCCCATTGTTCTTAAACAAGCTCTTCTGAAGAACCAAAAAAAAAAAGCTCAGATGTTTTTTAATGAAGACCCTACATAGAGAGCAAAAAAATGACCTCAACCTCAATTCCAGGTCTTCAAATATATTAAAAAACAAAAATCAAAGAAGTTCTTCACAAATATCAACAAGCTGATGAGAGTGATCAATTTTTTTTTTCATTTTTTTCCCTTCAGTTTGTTGAAAATGGTGTACGCCTTTGCTGACCAGAAGAAGAGAAGACCAACATGGCACCAGATGCAGCATGCCATCATGCGTAACTTTGGAGGAATGGATGATATCGACCCTGTTAGTGTGTTTCAGCAGGTTCTAACTGTCAACATCACAGAAAAGGTTAGTAATTAAATCATACAGTTCATATAAAATCAGTGTTTATAGGGGATTTTGTTACACAAGTGTACTGTTTAAACCTTAATTAAGAAACAAAAAGTATGCATAGAATATGATTATTGTGTACAATTTAGATTAATCTGAAAAAGAAACAAACTATATATTGTGTTGATGTTAAATGACTGCAATCACAAGTTTAGTATTTGTCATATAATATTACAATATTATTGCAAATTTGGATCCACAATAATAATCTATTTTAAGTACATGTTCATCAGATTCATTTCATTGTGTAATACACTGCTTCTAATATCAATCAATGTATTTGTGTGGTTACAGAGAAATAATTCTGACCCTGACTGTTCACCAGCTGGTCTGATCCAGGCCTGTCTTACAGGTGACACAATAGACAGGTAAATACAGTCCTAAGGTGTGGTCTTATCGAGGTCTGTCTGACAGGTGACACAATAGACAGGTAAATACAATCCTAAGGTGTGGTCTGATCCAGGTCTGTCTTACAGGTGACACAATAGACAGGTAAATACAATCCTAAGGTGTGGTCTGATCGAGGTCTGTCTGACATGTAAGGACAGGTAAATACCTTACACTTCAGGTGTGGTCTGATCCAGGCCTGTCTGACAGGTGACACAATAGACAGGTAAATACAATCCTAAGGTGTGGTCTGATCGAGGTCTGTCTGACATGTAAGGACAGGTAAATACCTTACACTTCAGGTGTGGTCTGATCCAGGCCTGTCTGACAGGTGACACAATAGACAGGTAAATACAATCCTAAGGTGTGGTCTGATCGAGGTCTGTCTGACATGTAAGGACAGGTAAATACCTTACACTTCAGGTGTGGTCTGATCCAGGCCTGTCTGACAGGTGACACAATAGACAGGTAAATACAATCCTAAGGTGTGGTCTGATCGAGGTCTGTCTGACATGTAAGGACAGGTAAATACCTTACACTTCAGGTATGGTCTGATCCAGGCCTGTCTGACAGGTGACACAATAGACAGGTAAATACAATCTCCAGGCGTGGTCTGATGGAGGTCTGTGTGACATATAAGGACAGGTAAATACCTTACACTTCAGGTGTGGTCTGATCCAGGTCTGTGTGACATATAAGGACATGTAAATACCTTACATTACAGGTGTGGTCTGATCCAGGTCTGTGTGACATATAAGGACAGGTTAATACCTTACACTTCAGGTGTGGTCTGATCCAGGTCTGTCTGACAGGTGACACAATAAACAGGTAAATACAGTCCTAAGGTGTGGTCTGATCCAGGCCTGTCTGACAGGTGACACAATAGACAGGTTTATACAATCTCCAGGCGTGGTCTGATCGAGGTCTGTGTGACATATAAGGACATGTAAATACCTTACATTACAGGTGTGGTCTGATCCAGGTCTGTGTGACATATAAGGACAGGTAAATACCTTACACTTCAGGTGTAGTCTGATCCAGGTCTATCTGACATATAAGGACAGGTAAATTCCTTACACTTCAGGTGTGGTCTGATCCAGGTCTGTCTGACAGGTAAGGATAGGTAAATACCTTACACTTCAGGTGTGGTCTGATCCAGATCTGTCTGACAGGTTACACAATAGACAGGTAAATACAATCCGCAGGCGTGGTCTGATCAAGGTCTGTCTGACATGTAAGGACATATAAATAAGGTGTGGTCTGATCGAGGTCTGTCTGACATATAAGGACATGTAAACACCCTACACTTCAGGTGTGGTCTGATCCAGGTCTATCTGACGTATAAGGACAGGTAAATACCTTACACTTCAGGTGTGGTCTGATCCAGAGTTGCCTGACAGGTAAAGACAGGTAAATACCCTACACTTCAGGTGTGGTCTGATCAATGTCTACCTAGCAGGCATTGACAGGTAAATACCTTACACTCCGATTTTCTGCTGTAATTTATTTGACCATTTGTTACACTTATATATGTAAATTTTAAGTTCAGAGTCTTGGAAAATTTCTTGTTTGACAGTGTCTTACTACCTCTTAACTTATGTAATTTTTCTGATCTTTTTGTCCGAGTCATTTACAGTTAACTAATGTAAATGTGATTGATTGACAGTGACTTACTACCTATTAACTAATGTAAATGTGATTGATTGACAGTGACTTACTACCTATTAACTAATGTAAATGTGATTGATTGACAGTGACTTACTACCTATTAACTAATGTAAATGTGATTGATTGACAGTGACTTACTACCTATTAACTAATGTAAATGTGATTGATTGACAGTGACTTACTACCTATTAACTAATGTAAATGTGATTGATTGACAGTGACTTACTACCTATTAACTAATGTAAATGTGATTGATTGACAGTGACTTACTACCTATTAACTAATGTAAATGTGATTGATTGACAGTGACTTACTACCTATTAACTAATGTAAATGTGATTGATTGACAGTGACTTACTACCTATTAACTAATGTAAATGTGATTGATTGACAGTGACTTACTACCTATTAACTAATGTAAATGTGATTGATTGACAGTGACTTACTACCTATTAACTAATGTAAATGTGATTGATTGACAGTGACTTACTACCTATTAACTAATGTAAATGTGATAGATTGACAGTGACTTACTACCTATTAACTAATGTAAATGTGATTGATTGACAGTGACTTACTACCTATTAACTAATGTAAATGTGATTGATTGACAGTGACTTACTACCTATTAACTAGTGTAAATGTGATTGATTGACTTACTACCTATTAACTAATATAAATGTGATTGATTGACAGTGACTTACTACCTATTAACTAATGTAAATGTGATTGATTGACTTACTACCTATTAACTACTGTAAATGTGATTGATTAACAGTGACTTACTACCTGTTAACTAATGTAAATGTGATAGATTGGCAGTGACTTACTACCTATTTACTAATGTAAATGTGATAGATTGGCAGTGACTTACTACCTATTTACTAATGTAAATGTGATAGATTGGCAGTGACTTACTACCTACTAACTAGTGTAAATGTGATTGAATGACAGTGACTTACTACATATTAACGAATGTAAATGTGATAGATTGGCAGTGACTTACTACCTATTTACTAATGTAAATGTGATAGATTGGCAGTGACTTACTACCTATTCACTAGTGTAAATGTGATTGAGTGACAGTGACTTACTACCTGTTAACTAATGTAAATGTGATTTATCGACAGTGACTTACTACCTATTCACTAGTGTAAATGTGATTGAGTGACAGTGACTTACTACATATTAACGAATGTAAATGTGATAGATTGGCAGTGACTTACTACCTATTTACTAATGTAAATGTGATTCATTGACAGTGAGTTACTACCTATTCACTAGTGTAAATGTGATTGAATGACAGTGACTTACTACATATTAACGAATGTAAATGTGATAGATTGGCAGTGACTTACTACCTATTTACTAATGTAAATGTGATTGATCAACAGTGACTTACTACCAATTAACTAATGTAAATGTGATAGATTGGCAGTGACTTACTACCTATTCACTAGTGTAAATGTGATTGGTTGACAGTGACTTACTACCTATTAACTAGTGTAAATGTGATTGATCAACAGTGACTTACTACCTATTAACTAATGTAAATGTGATTGATCGACAGTGACTTACTACCTATTAACTAGTGTAAATATGATTGATTGACAGTGGCTTACTACCTATTAACTAGTGTAAATATGATTGATTGACAGTGAATTACTACCTATTAACTAGTGTAAATGTGATTGATCAACAGTAACTTACTACCTATTAACTAATGTAAATGTGATTGATTGACAGTGAAAGTCGATACCTGCTGCTGTTGACTGAAAACTATGGAGCTCTGACAATTCTACAGCAGGAAATCTTAAAGAAACAGAAAGCCATTACCATATTTGGTAGCAGCTTCCCTAGTGACCAGGAATATACACAGGTAAGAACTATTCTCTAGATTAAGTGACTTGATCATTTTAAACTCAAACATATTTTACCCATAAAAAAATCCTGAAAATTTAGTGTCATATTCTGAAAAAGTTGAAATCATAACGTTTTTAACATCATGTTATTGTGATATTTCTAGGTGTGTAGGAACATCAATCGCATCAAGGTGTGTATGGAGACAGGCAACACGGTGGTCCTACTTAACCTGGAAAACCTTTACGAGAGTCTGTACGACGCTCTCAACCAGGTAGGTACTCCTCTTATATACCAAATACCTGGTGAACTTTACAGGATTCTTAACGACTCTCCACCTGTAGGTATACCTCGTATATATTACATACCTGGTGTACCTTTATGAGAGTCTTTATGACTCTCCACCTGTAGGTACACCTCGTATATATTAGTGAGAGTATTTATGACTCTCCACCTGTAGGTACACCTCGTATATATTACATACCTGGTGTACCTTTATGAGAGTCTTTACGACTCTCCACCTGTAGGTACACCTCATATATATTACATACCTGGTTTACCTTTATGAGAGTCTTTACGACTCTCCACCTGTAGGTACACCTCGTATATATTACATACCTGGTGTACCATGGGAGCCTTAAGGACATGACATCAGTTGGTACACCTCATACACAATAAATACTTTATTTTACAAGAGTCTTTATAGTCCCTGGCTCATAACATAAAGGTTTGAGATTCCCACACCATAACTATGTATACCATTGCTGGGCATAAAGAGATGAAACCAATTATGACATTAGAATCAGCCTTGGGGTCTGGCCACACCCTTAGGGAATTAGTTTCTGAGTCACAACTTGGAATTAGCTTAGTTCTCCTCCCTATAACCATGAATGTAATTAAGAATATATATATATATAAAAAAAAATGCTTCTAAAATGGCTCAAGGGTCAGGCCTTACCCTTGAAAACTCGTATTTATAAATGCAGGTCATCGAGATACAAACACAATCATACCGCCAGAATCAGCCTTGAGGTGGCCCCGCCCTTAGGGACTTGATCCCTGGGTCAAAACTTGGGATCTGGTTGACGGAGTGTCAAGTCAAAAAAGCAGGTCACTGTGACCTATGCTTTAATTGAACTTTGACCTCAACCTTTGAAAAAGTTTGTCCGGGGATATCAAATAAACATCTCAAGCATAGGGGAAAGTGCACTGAAGTCACATTGAATGTTGGAGAAGCATTATCAATTAATGTTGTAATCTTCTTGTGCATAGGGAAAGTTTGCTTAAGTCACATTAACTGTAGGAGAAGCGCATTCAACTTCAACAGCATATTGTCAGTAATCAAACATTTGTTAAAAGGAGGAACTTCAGAATGATGTTGCTGAAATCTTGTTTAAACATGTTCTCAAAGAACTATTCCTGCAGTTCTTGGAGTAGGCAGGGGGTATAATTCTGCCATTCTGGCGACAGCTCTAGTTGGCTTAGTCGTACTTTTGGTGCAGGGAGGGGGGTACATTTTATAAAACCAAACCAAAAACACTCCTGCAGTATAACTTTGTCCTTTAACAAATACTGATGTTGTGATCGGTGAGATGGGGTATTCTCAAGAACATCTATACACATTTCATTTTTCTAATTTTCCATATTTCTGCTGTCATTAGTGATGGGCAATGGGTTTTAAATCATAATTGATAATCGATTTGTAATACTAGGAATAATCAGTTTATAATTATATGGGACTGAATACCAAAATAGAGTGACATCACTACTGTATCATGAACAGACAGAGTCGTTGACTGTAGATTAGGTATCTTTCTTTTACAACCAACTTTAAAACAGTCACAAGCTGTTTTTAGCGACATTAACATCAATTATATGAAAAAATCAAGAAAATAAATTGCATTTGTCAATTACTGTACATTGTATATATTTGAAATCTGAGTTAAGTAATTATTACCGATTACATCAATTATGGAATTAACAGTCAATAGTAGGCCTATCTCTAGTCGTCACATGAAAATGCCAAGGACACACTGTGTTACTCCTGTCCGTGTGTACAACAGTTTCCTAGACCCAACCCTTACTCCTTCTTACAATGTTCTGATGAAAATGTTGCACGTGCATTACTTGCATATGACGGTGGTTGTTTCGAGGATGTATAACACCAAACAAAAAATCAAAAAAATCATTGAATAATATATTTTGCCTTTTCCAATATAACTACATGTAATGATGATGAAAACACAAGAACAGATTGTTTCTAATTTAATAACAGTTTAATCTTTATTGCTTCAGGCGCATATTTGCTGTCATTGAAATCATATTTTGTATATTTTTCAGTATTACGTGGAGTTTGGGGGTGAGCGATATGTGGACTTGGGACTGGGGACACACAGAGTAAAGTGCAGGGTCCATAAAGACTTCAGGTGAGTTGTTTGTGATAGAACCACTGAGTGAAAACCAGAGCTACAATTTTTCTGAGGCAGTTCTAGCTCATATGATTGCTCATGCGAGCTATTGCCATCCGTCTTTGTCCGTCATCATGCATTGTGCATGCATTTTTTACATTATTGACTTTTTCTCCAAAACCACAGAACCAATTTCAATAAAATTTTGGAGGAATGTTCCATAATCAAAGGCCAGCCAAAATTGTGAGCTATATGGATTATATTTTTGGATAGTAGCCAGAAGTTAATTGGAAATATTTTTCACAGTCAAATTATCATATATTTTTTTATCTTTCCCCGAAAAGGGGTCAAATTGGCAAAAAAATCAACACCCTTTCTTCTCAGGCCCAGATATATATGCTGGAATCAAATACTTTTATTGATAGAAAGGTCTAAGGTGCTATATCAAAAATGTGAATTTCGTTCTGGGGTGTATTGTATTTTTTTTATACATAACAACAACAAATAGAAGCTTTTTTACATCTCAGGTGACTGTCAAGGCCAAAATATTGTAAAGCGGTTCTTTAGCTAATAAGTGTTTAAAAAATGTTTTGTCAATATCCTAAAATCCAACATAGCCACCCTGGCCTTTCAGTTCGGAGATTTTTTCACTGCTTCTCAAAAACTCTAGTACAATGTAGTTATGAATCTTAATCAATGTAATTCATGTGAGCTTTAAGGTCCACTGGGCCTCATATTTTGCGGTGTCACACTTGGACAAAATTCTCTGAAAGTGCAATCATTTTTTATATTAATAATTATGGTAAGAAAAAAAAAATTGCATGTTTGTTGGATGAAACAGCTTAAGTGCTTACATTTTGGATTAAGTTGTCTTATAAGTCAAATACATAGAGGATGTTCTTGGTTTCTTGATGAACATTAGTTGTTTTTATGAGTGGGATAAATATTTTTGTATTGATTTTAAATGTCAAGCACAAGTGAAAAATGTAAACAATGTTCAACCAATAAGGTTAACATAAACACTTGGCAGTGATGAAACCACAAGTTCTCAGTAAAAGTTTACACCTAAGCACGAAAATTATTGTTACTTAAATTCAAACTACAAAACATTTGTTACCCTATTTGATGATTTCCTGTGTTGATTAGTTTATAAGCTAATGATTCTAATTTGTAGACTGATAGTGGTTGCTGAGAAACAAGTTGTGTATGACAAGTTCCCCATCCCTCTCATCAACCGACTGGAGAAGCATTTCCTAAACGTGTCCACCATGTTGACAGAGCAGCAGCTGGAATTAGCAGAGAGGCTAGAAAAATGGGCCAAAGACTTTGTCAGCTGTCAGGGAATCATAACAAGTTACTTCCATAGGTAGGTATACTGGTCAGGTGTGAAGTGACTAGGGTTACACAATGTCTGTCTATCTTCTTTCCATCACTAGGTAAAGGTCGAATTGAACTGTACTGACACACACAACTCTTAGGTCAGAACTGTCAAGGTCGGGGTAGTCATGAGAAACCGTCAAGGTCAGGGTAGTCATGAGAAACCGTCAAGGTCGGGGTAGTCATGAGAAACTGTCAAGGTCGGGATAGTCATGAGAAACTGTCAAGGTCGGGGTAGTCATGAGAAACCGTCAAGGTCGGGGTGGGGTAGTCATGAGAAACTGTCAAGTTCGGGGTAGTCATGAGAAGTCATATGTAGAATGTCTAGAGCTGTACCTGTATCAGGAGGTGGTAGTGTGCTGCATACCACTCTCATGCTTGTACTTTAAGGTCAAGATCAGAGCAAGGTAAAAGGTCAGATCTTTAAAATGCTTGTTCAGGAAAAACTTTGATACAGGTATTATGTCTAGACAATATCATTCACTTAACCCTTTCTTGTCCATAATTCAAAGGTTAAGGTCACAGCAAGGGTCAAATAATGCCACTCTGGTTTATGATAGCTGGAAACATGAAACATTATAGCTATATCCTTACGGTACTGTCAAGCAATAGAACAAAGGTTCAATTCATCTCATCTGTGTCCTGGCAAAGACATCTTATGGATATGTCTTGGTAAAGATCATCTATCATTTCTAGATGATAAAAAAAGGTATGTGACATGATTTGCTTTGCTATACTGAAATATTCATGGTGATATATTTGTCAATTTTTGTTGAATATTGAAAAACGTAAAAAAATAAAATAAAGCTGTGATGTTTTTTTTGACAGAATGAAGAAAGAGGAGTTTTCTGTAGGAGATGTGTTTATGGGTTACCATGCCGATAGCTGTGCTGCCATTGTGCTTCATGTGTACCAACAACACTACAGGGAGGGACAAGTCAACAATGAACAGGTATATACTGTATTCGAAATTCTCATATTTAGTTTTCAACTTTCGAATTCAAGTTTATGTTGAACAAACTTGCCATAAAGAGGTAACCTTAGACTTACAATAAGCAATGACTATCAAGGGTATTGAGACATCATTTTGGTTGTGGTTGTTCCCTGTCAGGTGTATGACTCGGCCAAGAGAGTGTTGCTGTGGTGTGCTACACCAGATGCGGTGATGAGACTGCCTACAACACCCATAGCTCGAGAAGAAGCTAGCTTGAGTGAGATTTACTGGCAGGAACAGCAGCACCAGTGTCTGTCCGATTACCTCTACCAGAAAATCAGGCAGGAGAAAAGTGACAGCCATTTTGCTCAGGTAACAAATATGAATATTAAGATATCATTTCAATTTTTTTCTTAAATAAGAAGTTTTACTGCCAACTTTCAGTATTTCCTTGCTTCAGAACACACAAGTTTTAGTCACAGACAGGAAAATAATTGAGAAACGAAATAATGGATGTTTATAGTTTGAGTTTAATTAAGTATTTTATTTAAAAAGAAACATTAACATTGAATGCATTAACTTGTTTATGTGAAGGTTACGACCCACTCTAAGCTGATCACCAGTGTGGACCTAGAAGAACTGTCATGCAAGCTGGGGATCCCAGTAGACAACATGGTATTACTGAACCTACAGTCATTTGATACTGAGCAGCAGTTCTGTAGACAGGTCAGGTGAGTAGTCACACACTTCAAATACAACATGGTGATAGTCCATGTGTCGTTACAGGTTGTGTGGAGGAAAAGGCTGCAACGGTACCCATACCTCATGGTACAATATGGATTGCGGCTTACGATACAATACATATCACAATACAAATATCTGCTTAAAAGGTCAACTTCATGATGATTGACTGCAGGATTTTATCAAGTTTTTTCATAGACTTCAATATTTAATACTATTTGAATGTTAATTTTTGTACGAGTTTTAGTGATTTTGGGTATGACTGCACAGTGGACCACTCTTTACTGAAGGATTCCCAAAAAAATATGTACACCTTTTTTTTAGAGTTTGATAATAATTGATTGATAATTTCAGTACTGTTAGTGTATCATAATACAGGCAAACAAATCAATTTCACGAGGTAGTATCATGATACATTACCATAGGAAATATCGTTGCAGGCCTTGTGAAGGGTTAGATTGGTTTGTGTGACGTTACAGGGTGTGTTTTGTGAAGAGTAAGACTGGTTTGTGTGACATTACAGGGTGTGTTTTGTGAAGGGTTAGATTGGTTTGTGTGACACTACAGGATGTGTTTTGGGAAGGGTAAGATTGGTGTTTTTGACATTACAGGATGTGTTTTATGAAGGGTTAGATTGGTTTGTGTGACATTACAGGATGTGTTTTGGGAAGGGTAAGATTGGTTTGTGTGACATTACAGAGTGTGTTTTGTGAAGGGTTAGATTGGTTTGTGTGACATTACAGGGTGTGTTTTGTGAAGGGTTAGATTGGTTTGTGTGACATTACAGGGTGTGTTTTGTGAAGGGTTAGATTGGTTTGTGTGACATTACAGGATGTGTTTTCTGAAGGGTTAGATTGGTTTTCGTGACATTACAGGGTGTGTTTTGTGAAGGGTTAGATTGGTTTGTGTGACGTTACAGGATGTGTTTTGTGAAGGGTTAGATTGGTTTGTGTGACACTACAGGGTGTGTTTTGAGAAGGGTAAGATTGGTGTATTTGACATTACAGGGTGAGTTTTGTGAAGGGTAAGATTGGTTTGTGTGACATTACAGGATGTGTTTTGGGAAGGGTAAAATTGGTGTATTTGACATTACAGGGTGCGTTTTGTGAAGGGTTAGATTGGTTTGTGTGACATTCCAGGGGGTGTTTTGTGAAGGGTTAGATTGGTTTGTGTGAAGTTACAGGATGTGTTTTGGGAAGGGTAAGATTGGCGTATTTGACATTACAGGGTGTGTTTTGTGAAGGGATAGATTGGTGTATTTGACATTACAGGGTGTGTTTTATGGAGGGTTAGATTGGTTTGTGTGACGTTACAGGATGTGTTTTGTGAAGGGGAAGATTGGTGTATTTGACATTACAGGGTGAGTTTTGTGAAGGGTTAGATTGGTTTGTGTGACATTCCAGGGGGTGTTTTGTGAAGGGTTAGATTGGTTTGGGTGACATTACAGGATGTGTTTTGTGAAGGGTTGTATTGGTTTGTGTGATGTTACAGGATGTGTTTTGTGAAGTTAGATTGGTTTGTGTGACATTACAGGGTGTGTTTTGGGAAGGGTTAGATTGGTTTGTGTGACACTACAGGGGGTGTTTTGAGGAGGGTAAGCTTGGTGTATTTGACATTACAGGGTGAGTTTTGTGAAGGGTAAGTTTGGTTTGTGTGACATTACAGGATGTGTTTTGTGAAGGGTAAGATTGGTGTATGTGACATTACAGGGTGTGTTTTGTGAAGGGCTAGATTGGTTTGTGTGACATTACAGGATGTGTTTTGTGAAGGGTAAGATTGGTTCGTGTGACATTACAGGGTGTGTTTTGTGAAGGGCTAGATTGGTTTGTGTGACACTACAGGGTGTGTTTTGGGAAGGGTAAGGTTGGTGTATTTGACATTACAGGGTGTGTTTTATGAAGGGTAAGATTCGTGTATTTGACATTACAGGGTGAGTTTTGTGAAGGGTTAGATTGGTTTGTGTGACACTACAGGGTGTGTTTTGGGAAGGGTAAGATTGGTGTATGACATTACAGGGTGAGTTTTGTGAAGGGTAAGTTTGGTTTGTGTGACATTACAGGATGTGTTTTGGGAAGGGTAAAATTGGTGTATTTGACATTACAGGGTGCGTTTTGTGAAGGGTTAGATTGGTTTGTGTGACACTACAGGGTGTGTTTTGGGAAGGGTAAGGTTGGTGTATTTGACATTACAGGGTGTGTTTTATGAAGGGTTAGATTGGTTTGTGTGACGTTACAGGATGTGTTTTGTGAAGGGCTAGATTGGTTTGTGTGACACTACAGGGTGTGTTTTTAGAAGGGTAAGATTGGTGTATTTGACATTACATGGTGTGTTTTGGGAAGGGTTAGATTGGTTTGTGTGACACTACAGGGTGTGTTTTGGGAAGGGTAAGGTTGGTGTATTTGACATTACAGGGTGTGTTTTGGGAAGGGTTAGATTGGTTTGTGTGACACTACAGGGTGTGTTTTGTGAAGGGGTAGATTGGTTTGTGTGACATTACAGGGTGTGTTTCGTGAAGGGTTAGATTGGTGTATTTGACATTACAGGGTGTGTTTTATGAAGGGTTAGATTGGTTTGTGTGACGTTACAGGATGTGTTTTGTGAAGGGCTAGATTGGTTTGTGTGACACTACAGGGTGTGTTTTGGGAAGGGTTAGATTGGTTTGTGTGACACTACAGGATGTGTTTTGTGAAGGGTTAGATTGGTTTGTGCGACGTTACAGGGTGTGTTTTGTGAAGGGTTAGATTGGGTTGTGTGACATTACAGGGTGTGTTTTGGGAAGGGTAAGACTGGTTTATATGACATTACATTACAGGATGTGTTTTGGGAAGGGTAAAATTGGTGTATTTGACATTACAGGGTGTGTTTTATGAAGGGTAAGATTCGTGTATTTGACATTACAGGGTGAGTTTTGTGAAGGGTCAGATTGGTTTGTGTGACATTACAGGGTGTGTTTTGTAGGGTGTGTTTTGTGAAGGGTTAGATTGGTTTTTGTGACATTACAGGGTGTGTTTTGTGAAGGGCTAGATTGGTTTGTGTGACACTACAGGGTGTGTTTTGGGAAGGGTAAGATTGGTGTATGACATTACAGGGTGAGTTTTGTGAAGGGTAAGTTTGGTTTGTGTGACATTACAGGATGTGTTTTGTGAAGGGTTGGGTTGGTTTGTGTGATGTTACAGGATGTGTTTTGTGACGGGTTAGATTGGTTTGTGTGACACTACAGGGTGTGTTTTGGGAAGGGTAAGGTTGGTGTATTTGACATTACAGGGTGTGTTTTATGAAGGGTTAGATTGGTTTGTGTGACGTTACAGGATGTGTTTTGTGAAGGGCTAGATTGGTTTGTGTGACACTACAGGGTGTGTTTTGGGAAGGGTAAGGTTGGTGTATTTGACATTACAGGGTGTGTTTTATGAAGGGTTAGATTGGTTTGTGTGACATTACAGGGAGTGTTTTGTGAAGGGTTAGATTGGTTTGTGTGACACTACAGGGTGTGTTTTGGGAAGGGTAAGGTTGGTGTATTTGACATTACAGGGTGTGTTTTGGGAAGGGTAAGATTGGTGTATGACATTACAGGGTGAGTTTTGTGAAGGGTAAGTTTGGTTTGTGTGACATTACAGGATGTGTTTTGGGAAGGGTAAAATTGGTGTATTTGACATTACAGGGTGCGTTTTGTGAAGGGTTAGATTGGTTTGTGTGACACTACAGGATGTGTTTTGGGAAGGGTAAGATTGGTGTATTTGACATCACAGGGTGTGTTTTGGGAAGTGTAAGACTGGTTTATATGACATTACAGGGTGTGTTTTGGGAAGGGTAAGACTGGTTTATATGACATTACATTACAGGATGTGTTTTGGGAAGGGTAAAATTGGTGTATTTGACATTACAGGGTGTGTTTTATGAAGGGTAAGATTTGACATTACATGGTGTGTTTTGTGAAGGGTTAGATTGGTTTGTATGACGTTACAGGATGTGTTTTGGGAAGGGTAAGATTGGGGTATTTGACATTACAGGGTGTGTTTTGTGAAGGGATAGATTGGTGTATTTGACATTACAGGGTGTGTTTTATGAAGGGTTAGATTGGTTTGTGTGACGTTACAGGATGTGTTTTGTGAAGGGCTAGATTGGTTTGTGTGACACTACAGGGTGTGTTTTGGGAAGGGTAAGATTGGTGTATGACATTACAGGGTGAGTTTTGTGAAGGGTAAGTTTGGTTTGTGTGACATTACAGGATGTGTTTTGTGAAGGGTTGGATTGGTTTGTGTGATGTTACAGGATGTGTTTTGTGAAGGGTTAGATTGGTTTGTGTGACATTACAGGGTGTGTTTTGTGAAGGGTTAGATTGGTTTGTGTGACATTACAGGATGTGTTTTGTGAAGGGTTGGGTTGGTTTGTGTGATGTTACAGGATGTGTTTTGGGAAGGGTTAGATTGGTGTATTTGACATTACAGGGTGTGTTTTGTGAAGGGTTAGATTGGTTTTTGTGACATTACAGGGTGTGTTTTGTGAAGGGGTAGATTGGTTTGTGTGACACTACAGGGTGTGTTTTGTGAAGGGATCGATTGGTTTGTGTGACATTACAGGGTGTGTTTTGTGAAAGGTTAGATTGGTTTGTGTGACACTACAGGGTGTGTTTTGTGAAGGGATCGATTGGTTTGTGTGACATTACAGGGTGTGTTTTGTGAAAGGTTAGATTGGTTTGTGTGACATTACAGGGTGTGTTTTGTGAAGGGTTATATTGGTTTGTGTGACACTACAGGGTGTGTTTTGTGAAGGGTTAGATTGGTGTATTTGACATTACAGGGAGTGTTTTGTGAAGGGTTAGATTGGTTTGTGTGACGTTACAGGATGTGTTTTGGGAAGGGGAAGATTGGTTTATTTGACATTACAGGGTGTGTTTTAGGTGTATTTGACATTACAGGGTGTGTTTTATGAAGGGTAAGATTCGTTTATTTGACATTACAGGGTGTGTTTTGTGAAGGGTTATATTGGTTTGTGTGACACTACAGGGTGTGTTTTGTGAAGGGTTAGATTGGTTTTTGTGACATTACAGGGTGTGTTTTGTGAAGGGTTATATTGGTTTGTGTGACACTACAGGGTGTGTTTTGTGAAGGGATCGATTGGTTTGTGTGACATTACAGGGTGTGTTTTGTGAAGGGTTAGATTGGTGTATTTGACATTACATGGTGTGTTTTGTGAAGGGTTAGATTGGTGTATTTGACATTACATGGTGTGTTTTGTGAAGGGTTAGATTGGTTTGTTTGACACTACAGGGTGTGTTTTGGGAAGGGTTAGATTGGTTTGTGTGACGTTACAGGGTGTGTTTTGGGAAGGGTAAGACTGGTTTATATGACATTACAGGGTGTGTTTTGGGAAGGGGAAGATTGGTGTATTTGACATTACAGGGTGTGTTTTATGAAGGGTAAGATTCGTTTATTTGACATTACAGGGTGTGTTTTGTGAAGGGGTAGATTGGTTTGTGTGACACTACAGGGTGTGTTTTGTGAAGGGTTAGATTGGTTTTTGTGACATTACAGGGTGTGTTTTGTGAAGGGGTAGGTTGGTTTGTGTGACACTACAGGATGTGTTTTGTGAAGGGTTAGATTTGTTTGTGTGACACTACAGAGTGTGTTTTATGTAGGGTAAGGTTGGTGTATTTGACATTACAGGGTGTGTTTTGGGAAGGGTAAGACTTGTTTATATGACATTACAGGGTGTGTTTTATGAAGAGTAAGGTTGGTTTATTTGACATTACAGGGTGTGTTTTATGAAGTGTAAGATTGGTGTATTCGACATTACAGGGTGTGTTTTATGAAGGGTAAGGTTGGTTGACACTACAGAGTGTGTTTTATGTAGGGTAAGGTTGGTGTATTTGACATTACAGGCTGTGTTTTGGGAAGGGTAAGACTGGTTTATATGACATTACAGGGTTTGTTTTGGGAAGGGTAAGATTGGTGGATTTGACATCACAGGGTGTGTTTTGGGAAGGGTAAGACTGGTTTATATGACATTACAGGGTTTGTTTTGGGAAGGGTAAGATTGGTGTATTTGACATCACAGGGTGTGTTTTGGGAAGTGTAAGACTGGTTTATATGACATTACAGGGTGTGTTTTGGGAAGGGTAAGATTGGTGTATTTGACATTACAGGGTGTGTTTTGGGAAGGGTAAGATTGGTTTATATGACATTACAGGGTGCGTTTTGGGAAGGGTAAGATTGGTGTATTTGACATTACAGGGTGTTTTTTATGAAGGGTAAGGTTGAGTGATTGGAAATTACAAGGGTGTGTTTTGGGAAGGGTAAGACTGGTTTATTTGACATTTCAGGGTGTGTTTTGGGAAGGGTAAGACTGGTTTATATGACATTACAGGGTGTGTTTTGTGAAGGGGTAGATTGGTTTGTGTGTCACTACAGAGTGTGTTTTATGAAGGGTAAGGTTGGTTTATTTGACATTACAGGGTGTGTTTTATGAAGGGTGAGATTGGTGTATTTGACATTACAGGGTGTTTTTTATGAAGGGTAAGGTTGAGTTATTGGAAATTACAAGGGTGTGTTTTGGGAAGGGTGTGAAGGGTTAGATTGGTTTGTGTGACATTACAGGGTGTGGTTTGTGAAGGGTTAGATTGGTTTGTGTGACGTTACACGATGTGTTTTGTGAAGGGTTAGGTTGGTTTGTGTGACATTACAGGGGGTGTTTTGTGAAGGGGTAGATTGGTTTGTGTGTCACTACAGAGTGTGTTTTATGAAGGGTAAGGTTGGTTTATTTAACATTACAGGGTGTGTTTTATGAAGGGTTAGATTGGTTTGTGTGAAATTAAAGGGTGTGTTTTGTGAAGGGTTAGATTGGTTTGTGTGTCACTACAGAGTGTGTTTTATGAAGGGTAAGGTTGGTTTATTTGACATTACAGGGTGTGTTTTATGAAGGGTGAGATTGGTGTATTTGACATTACAGGGTGTGTTTTGGGAAGGGTAAGACTGGTTTATATGACATTACAGGGTGTGTTTTATGAAGGGTAAGGTTGGTTTATTTGTCATTACAGGGTGTGTTTTATGAAGGGTAAGTTGGTTTATTTGACATTACAGGGTGTGTTTTATGAAGTGTAAGATTGGTGTATTTGACATTACAGGGTGTGTTTTGGGAAGGGTAAGACTGGTTTATATGACATTACAGGGTGTGTTTTATGAAGGGTAAGATTGGTGTATTTGACATTACAGTGTGTGTTTTATGAAGGGTAAGGTTGGTGTATTTGACATTACAGGGTGTGTTTTGGGAAGGGTAAGTTGGTTTATTTGACATTACAGGGTGTGTTTTATGAAGGGTAAGATTGGTGTATTTGACATTACAGGGTGTGTTTTGGGAAGGGTAAGACTGGTTTATATGACATTACAGGGTGTGTTTTGGGAAGGGTAAGATTGGTGTATTTGTCATTACAGGGTGTGTTTTGGGAAGGGTAAGACTGGTTTATATTACATTACAGGGTGTGTTTTGGGAAGGGTAAGATTGGTGTATTTGACATTACAGGGTGTGTTTTATGAAGGGTAAGGTTGAGTGATTGGAAATTACAAGGGTGTTTTGGGAAGGGTAAGACTGGTTTATTTGACATTACAGGGTGTGTTTTGGGAAGGGTAAGACTGGTTTATATGACATTACAGGGTGTGTTTTGGGAAGGGTAAGATTGGTGTATTTGACATTACAGGGTGTGTTTTATGAAGGGTTGTTTGATTGGAAATTACAGGGTGTGTTTTGGGAAGGGTAAGACTGGTTTATTTGACATTTCAGGGTGTGTTTTGGGAAGGGTAAGACTGGTTTATTTGACATTACAGGGTGTGTTTGGGAAGGGTAAGATTTGTGTATTTGACATTACAGGGTGTGTTTTGTGAAGGGTAAGGGTGGTTTATTTGACATTTCAGGGTGTGTTTTGTGAAGGGTAAGGTTGATTTATTTGACATTACAGGGTGTGTTTTATAAAGGGTAAAGTTGGTTTCTTTGACATTACACTGGATGTGTTTTATAAAGGGTAAGGTTGGTTTATTTGACATTACAGGGTGTGTTTTGGAAGAGAGGAAGATGAGATGTTATTGATAGTCCAGAGCGACTGTGGAGATCAAAATGCCAGTCTCGTGGCCTGTGCCAGGTACTGTATTCAGGATGAACTACAGCAGCTGGGTTATCAGATCAAGGCGAACATACATGCCATCTTTATTATACAGTTGCCAAGGATAGCAGGGGGCTGTTTTAGTGGATTTCAGGTAAAATTCCATAATATTGATACATATTTTTTTCCTTGGGCCATTCTCAACAGGTTCAGTAATACAAGTACCTAAGAAATTGTTTTGCTTTTGCTGCATTAGTGAAATTTAGTTTCCTTTGATGTTTACATATTTTTGTTCAGGATCTGAAATGATAGGAAAAAGACAAGTAATCACATGCAAAAAATATGAAAAAAATGCACACTAATGAGAAGCCTTTGATTTTAATTTTTCCCAGGTAACATTATTTCTTCTTTTTCGCCCTGAAAAGAGAATTGAGAAACCTTAACTCGTTGTTTTGTTTTTTCGCCCTGAAAGGATGGTCATTGAGATACCTAAATTCTTTTTCTTTTGTCCTTTAGCCATTTTCCACTTTTACCCTCTGTTGTACATAGATGCCCAAAAGTTTAGACCCAATCACCTTACAGTAGTTTATAATACACAATGTACAAAATACATTTTTTGACAGATTTTGTTTCAAAATATTTCTAATTTGCATGATAATAGGGGCATTCATGTCTCTCAGCTATTTTCTGTTAATATATTTAATTGTAATAGAGAAGAAGTTTATATTTATAAAATAACATTGAATTGAATTTCTTTATAAATGATATCAGTGTGGGCATTGGCATTCCCTCCACATTGATGACATTCGACCCGAGGGTGATACGTTGAGGATGTCAGAAATGCAAGGAAAGTCTCTGGGAATGTTGGTACATCATGCTGTCGGGAAGGAAACTGGGCAATCTACTGAAATTTCCATGGAAACAGATACCCCAGTAGAGCAAGATGGCCGACAAACAGATATGGATGTGGATGAAGAAGACATCCGCCTGGACTTCAACAATATGAGTGGATTCCCATCTAACCCAGCTCACTCTCATAAACTTCCTGTAGAAAACCTGGTACTGAGCTGTATCCAGGCTGCCTTAGCAATGGTCAAGGACACAAAGATGGACACAGCGAGGTCAACAGAAAGGGTCAGACAGCTTCTGGATCTACTACACTATGGCCAAACTAATCTGGGTAAAAATTCTGTTATTAACTCTCTGATACTTCTGAACGAATCAGGTACAAGTGTAACTAGATAATTGGATTTTATTGGTTTCAGAAAAGTAATTTGACAGAAAGATTGAGCAGAATAAAAATAATAACGTTATTTTTTTTATATATTTTTCATAATCAGTTTTATCCCCCCGGGGTATCAGCTATTGAAAACGTGAACAATAACTTTATAAACCTACAGTGTCCAACAACCTTGTGAAGGGCATATGCAAACATCTGGCTGTCTTACTGACTGAGAAAGAGAAAGCTCTTGTCAACCCTGGGAACTGGATAGCAACAGAGGCAGCCAAAGCTGAGGTCATCAACACAGCAGGAACATTCAGGTAAACCACTCATAGATAAGTAGTAATCATTCTGTCTGTCCGTCCACAAATTTTGTTCCTGGCTGATAACTTATTGACCGATTTACATAAAACCTTGGTAAAGATGTTCAGTTTACAAAAATACACACTGAGGGAAAAAGTCAAGGTCAAAGGTCAAGGTTATCAGGTTCAAAGGTCCAGGTCAAATTTTGTATCTTTTCACTGATGAACATTTTGTTATGACATGATAAAGCAAAGATGATCAGAATTTAACAAGGAGTCAACTACCCAAAGGTCAAGGTCATCGGGTCAGGGGTCAAGGTCAAAGGTCAAGGTCAAATTTTGTAGCTTTTCGGCAATGAGCATTTTATGACATTATGAAGCAAAGTTGAAGGTATAGAACCTTAATATTTGGCTTGTTATTTCCTGGGAAAGAGCCAAAAAATGTGAATTTGAGCTAAAATTTACTGTTAATTGGACTTTGTTAATGAATTGGGGCAAAATTTTAAGTTTTCTGTTTAGGTTGGGGGTCGAGGTTAATTTCTCAAAGTATATGTGCTGTCATAACCAAACCTAAATTATACTTTTATCTTTGCATGGGCATCCCTACACACATTCAGATTTTGAATTTCACCTACAGTTTACCGTTAATTGGACTTTGTTAATTAATTGGGGTCATGTTAAGTTTTCCGTTTAACTGGGGGTTGAGCTTAATTTCTCACAAAGTACATGTGCTGTCATAACCAAACCTGGATTATACTTATATCTTTGCATTTTGTTATTAATTACTTATACAATGTGTATTTTGTCACCGTGAACTCAGCTGCAACATTCGTTTTCTTATTTGAAAAAATGGCCACCTTATAAGGGCAATTCATTGGTCAAAATTCAGTTATTGTTCGATTACAATCAAATTAATACATGTATTTTGGCACTGCAAACTCATTCACAACATCCGTTTTCTGATTTGACAAAAAATGGCTGCTAAAAATTAGTATGTAAGTGTATTTTAGCATTGCAAACTCAACTGCGGCGTCCAGTTTGTGATTTGACAATATGGTTGCCGTATATTGGCTTCTGATTGGTCGAAATTCAGATATTGTTCGATTTCGCTCAAATTTTGTATGTAGGTGTATTTTGTCACTACAAACTCAGCCACATTATCCATTTTCTGATTTGACATAATAGTCACCTATACTGGCTTCTGATTGGTCGAAATGCAGTTATTGTTCGAATTCAATCAATTTGGTATGTATCTCAATATTTGTACAACGATTTGATTATTTCGATTCGATACACCTTTATTAGTCCAAAGGACCAAGGTGAGCTTATGCCATACCGTGGCATTCGTCGTCCGTCCGTCTGTCCGTCTGTCCGTCAATATATTCTTTAAACAACTTCTTCTTCTTAACCACTGATTGGAATTTAACTAAATTTGACTGGAAGCATCCCTAGGTGGTGGGGATTCAAAATTGTACAAATGGTGGGGCTGACCCCCCAGGGGGCTGAATAGCGGGGCTAAAAGGGGGCAATTTGGCTTTATTGCTTTAAGCGACTTCTTCTCTGGAGCTAAGAGATGGATATGAACCATATTTTACTGGAAGCATCCCTAATTGGTGGGGATTAAAAATTGTACAAATGGTAGGGCTGACCCACGAGGGGGATAAGGGGTGGGGCTAAAAGGGGGGGGGGGAATTTGGCTTTATTGCTAAGAGATGGATATCAACCATATTTGACTGGAAGCATCCCTAAGTGGTGGGGATTCAATATTGTACAAATGGTGGAACTGACCCTCCAGGGGGATGAGGGGCAGGGCTAAAAGGGGTCAATTTTACTATATTGCTACAAACGACTTCTTCTGTAGAACTATGTACTGGACATCAATCTTATTTAATCAAAAGCAATCATGGAAGGCAGGGATTCAAAATTGGCCTTGGGGACTACCCCACCCTTGGATACTTAACCCCTGGGTCATAACTTCCAAAACTATATATACAGTTGTTGCATGGCATAAAGAGACGAATGCAGTCATGATATTAGAATTAACCCCAGGGTCTGCCCCACCCTTGCAGACTTAACCCCTGGGTCATAACTTTGAAAGAGTTGAAATCCCCACCCCAAAACTATTTATACAAATTATGGGCAAAAAGAGACAAATGCAGTCAATATATTAGAATTGATCCTGGGGTCTAGCCAAAACCCTAGGGACCTAGTTTCTGAGTCACAGCTTGGAAACAGTTGAGATCCCTACCCCAAAACCATACGTAAAAGTGCTGGGCATGAAAAATCTAATACAGATATGCTACAAGGATTGGTCTTGGGGTTTGGCATATTCCCCAGTTGGATGTCATTTGGAGAATATTTTGTTATGATTGCTTAGATATCCAGGTGAGCGATACAGGCCCTCTGTGCCTCTTGTTTAAAAATATAAACAAAATGAGATATATAAGCCGTTGATACATGTAAACCCGAAGTGTTTCCAAACTTTTGATTCGAAGCTTGCCAGAGCATCACAAATTTTCATTTCCTTACTGCCGTCCGCCATTTTGTTATGAATGCTTTGTGAAAATTGCATCCTCGCAGCCAATTGGCTGAGGGTTTTAGCGATCAGCCAATGAATTTGAACGTCTCGCAGGCATTTCGGCTGAAGCGGCATACACTAATATTCAGATCGTGACGTATCGAAAATCCGGAAAAATATATTGTGAATCAAATCAAGCATAAATAATCGCGGTACAAGTGCATCGCAGTGAATCATGACACCTCGAGTAAGTACATGTATTTTGGCACTATGAACTCAACCGCGGCATCTGTTTTCTGATCTGACAAGACAGTCTATGTATACTGGCTTCTGCATGATTGGTCGAAATCACATATATTTTGATTTTACTCAAATTCGGTATGTACATGGCTTTTGTTCACCTATTTACATTTGTTTTTCTGAATGCACGGTTAGTTTGGGGGACATCTGTAATGGCCAGCTCCCATTACAATAAGCACTTGTACCTTTTATACCTTCATGTTGATGTATTGCCAAACTTGTTTATAAAATATAAAATTCTGAACTTCTGCTCAAACCTACAATGCTTGATACATTGAATCTTATGCTCAAAGCGGGGACAGGTGTGACATATATGTAATTACAAAATGTTTACATTGGTGTTATGTATCTTTTTTTGGAAAAATTGGAATTAATTAGCCTGTGGCTAACACAGTTCTAGTTATATAATATTCAATGTACCCAGTATCATTATTCACCCTGACAAAACAAGGTCTCATTTGATTTGGTTATGATGTAGAGAGGAAATATGGTCTCAAGCCATTTTTCCCACAAAAAGTGAGTTAAAAGATAGAATTACCCAATTACTTGTATCATCACATATGTCATTTACTCTAAAGCAAGGGGGTACAGGGACATCGATCATCACACATCTCCTCTATTGTGTACAGGGACATAATCACACATCTCCTCTATGGTGTACAGGGATATACTCACACATCTCTTCTGTTGCATTAATGTACAGTGGCATAATCCTGTTTAAAAGCTCAATGAGCATTTGCATCTCCAACATACTTTTGCAGTTAAATGGATGTATGTATCTATCATGCCCATGCTTTGATATCCATCCAGTTGTTTAGCATCAATGATTAAAAAGGTTTTTTGGATACTATTCCACAGCATCACATCTGTGATTGTAAAATGTTTCTCTGAAGAATCGTCCACTGTGTATTTAAGTGATCTTTCCGATGATTTTGCCATTTTTAAGCTTTTTCTGATGAGTTTACCACTTTTCATCAACTCATGTAGCAGAATTTCGTTTTTACAGACGAGCATGGACCCAGTGTATGGAGACCAAGGTGACCCCAATACTGACAGGGATCATTGCCTTTATGGATACAAACAGGAACCTGGATAGTCTGTACCGGGCCACAGATGGGGACTGGGTCCAGCAACTGTGGCTGGGTGTTATCAATTGTACCAAGGCTACAGGCCTACAGTACTCCCAGCTGGTGTCACCTGGGCTTGCCCAGCAGGAACTTCCTGAGGTGGTGGTCCGACACACCGGGACAGATGGTCACCTGTTTACTGCCGAGATGCCTTTCTCTTGGCTCTACTTCAGGCTTATTGAGAACTTGTTGAACACTACAATGAATAATACACCTGAAGCAGGTATAATGATTCTGGAGGGTCGAACATAAACAAGTTGATAGAGAGCATAAAATGATCATTACATATATTTTGGGAAACTTTTCTCCACTTTTAACAAAAATACCTGAATATCTTTAAATCTTTTTGAATAAACACAAGTTCAGACATTATTAGTCAACATCAGCAGAATCGTGAGAGTCAAACATGCTAGATATCTACTGCCAATTCGAGGACGGTATGGATGTGCTGATGTTGTTTTTATATTCATTGATATATTAATAATCAATTACCAAATTCACGTATTTACCATTATTAGCGCACTTGGCCCGAAAGGCCATGTGAGCTTATGCCGTACTGCAACATCTGTCTGTCAACTTTTTCTTTTGAACGACTTCTTCTGAAGAACTGGAGGACCTAGGGTCATGATATTTGGCAAGTAGGTACCTGGGATTGAGTGCTATAAAACTTTCTCATTAAAACGACCTGGACTTACTTTCAAGGTCACCGGGGTCATATATGTTAAAAATTTCAAACAACAATATCCAACGACCAATTTGGACTACAGTCATAATACTTGGATATGTTATGAAGACCAGCTGTTTGAATCTTTTTCTTTATTACAGTAATGAGGTCAAAGGTCAACTTGAAGTGCTACTCGGGGGTCAAATGTCAACATGGGTTAAAAGCTTTAACAATCTTCTTCTCAAGTACCATTAGCCCCAGGGTCATGATATTTGGCCAGTAGGTACCTGGTTTGGAGTGCTAAACAAATTATCGGTAAAATCACATTGACCTATTTTTAAGGTCACAGGGGTCAAATATCTTAAAAACCTTAAACAACAATATCCTAAGAACCATTTGGACTACAGTCATAATACTTGGATATGTTATGAAGACCAGCTGTTTGAATATTTTTCTTTATTACAGTAATGAGGTCAAAGGTCAACTTGAAGTGCTAGTAGGGGGTCAAATGTCAACATGGATTAAAAGCTTTAACAATCTTCTTCTCAAGTTCCATAAGGCCCAGGGTCATGATATTTGGCCAGTAGGTACCTGCAGGGATGAAGTGATACAATGTTTACTCATTAAAATGGCCTTGATCTAGTTTCGAGGTCACAGTGTTCAAATATGTTAAAAACTTCAAACAACAATATCTTAAGAACCATTTAGTCTGGAGTCCTGATACTTGGGTATGTTATGTAGACAAGCTGTGTGAATCGTTTTCTTTATTACAGTAATGAGGTCAAATGATAACTTTAAGTGCTTGCCAGAGTCAATGGTCAACGTGGGTTAAAAGCATTAAAACTAAAATTTCAAATTTTAAACAACAATATCTTTAGAACCGTTTAAGAGATGTTCAAATGTCTTGTGTTCTAGTTACCAAATTTGGCCTGAAGTTACCTATATGTCTGTTTCATGTACCAAAAGAAACAGGTGAGCAATACAGGCCCTCTGGGCCTTTTGTTAGCTCACATGGCCCGAAGGGCCAATTGAGCTTATGCCATGGTGCGGCGTCCGTCTTTTTACTTTGAACAACTTGTTCTCAATAACCAAGAGGTCTAGAGTGATGGTATTTTAGCCAGTAGCATGCTTGGAGTAAGAACTATAAAGTTTGTTCAAATGAATGACCTACGCCCATTTTCAAGGTCACAGAGGTCAAAGACGTTAAATTCTTTAAACAACTTATTTTGAATAGCTGGAAAGCCTATGATGACAATATTTGGCCAATCCAGTACTTGCATGAAGGGCTACCAACTTTGCTAAAATGAATTACCTTGACTTACATTCAAGGTCAAGGGGGTCAATTATCTTATAAAAACTTTTAAACAACTTCTTCTGAATAACCGAAAGGCCACAGTGATGCTATTTGACCAGTAACATGCTTGCATAAAGGGCTACCAAGTTTGTTCAAGTGAATGACCTTGACTTATATTCAAGGTCACATGGGTCAAATATGTTAAAATCTGTTAACAACTTCTTCTGAATAACCAGAAGGCCCAGGGTGATGATATTTGGCTAGAGGCATGCTTGGATGAAGGGCTACCACGTTTGTTTAAATGAATGACCTTTGCCCATATTCAAGGTCACAAGGGTCAAATATTATGAAATCTTTAAAACAACTTCTGAATGATCAAAAAGTCCAGGGTGATGATATTCGGCCAGTAGCATGATTGGATTAAGGGCTACTAAGTTTGTTCAAATGAATGACCTTTGTCCATATTCAAGGTTACAGGGGTCACATCTTTAAAATCTTTGAAATCTTTAAACGACTGAATAACTGAAACTTCCAGTGTGATAGTTTGTTCATGTAAATAACCTTGACACACTTTCAAGGTCAGGTCTGGTCAATTGTGCATAAATATTTAAAAGCCATCTTCTTAATTAATAAAATGTATAGGGTGGGGATATTCGACAATTTGCATTCTGGGATGAAGGTCTATAAAGTTTGTTCATCTTAATGTCCATGTTTGACTTTCATTTTCACAAGTGTCCAATTGACTTTAAGTCAAGACACTGATATTTTGCCTGTTACTTTATTTTAGTTCACTTTTAAGGTAAGAATTGTGAGACTAATACCAGGTGTGCGATGCAGGCCCATTGGGCCTCTTGTATCACAAAGCAATGGTCACAAAACAGTTCATTTTTCTTTGTGAACTGCTAGAAATTCAGTGTAATTTATTAGACTGCAGAGGGACTTACCGCTTACATTATTTGTATTTTTTGTTTGCCATTTTGTGTGTTACGTATGTCTGTCCAATCCTGGATGGAGTTAATCACCAATCACAGTTCATCAGTGATTTGACAGTTATCAAAACACAGCTGAACCTTGTGGTACATGTAATTATGTCAGTTACAGTGTGTGGAAATTTCACACTGCCTTCGTGGTTGACTGCATACAAGATCTGTACCCGTTACCTGGTAATTACTAGGTAACTGTAACGTGTATATATGTAAGGCTGCTTTGTTTGCATTGTATCTGCAATTAAGGTGGTTTCAGAATAATTTTGGTACATGATATGTCTGTTACTGTTGAATGAATAGATAACCATGTAAATCTGGCTAAAGTGTGGTAACATAATCAACTCAGGAAAGATAAGTTAAATATGAAATGATATTTATTCACAGCTAGGCCGTTCCATAAGATATACCAACCATAATATCCATCAAGCAACTGCCATATCTATACCGCACAGTTTTTCATCGTGTGCACAAACAGCACATCATGTAACCTTCGCTCCTACAACTGTAAAGTTTAAGGAGAAATAATATTAACATGATCGAATCAAATGTAAATTGTAAACAATTTGGAAACATAAAACAAAAAAAATATACAAGTTCATTATATTGACAGAGATTTAAGGTCAATCAACTGAAGGACAATTTTGTCCATTGTCGTTTTATTTTAAGTTTTTTAACCCTTTTTTCAGACTCTCTTAAGTTGGTGAACACAGTAAGAAATATTCTGGCACATCACCGAATAGGCGTCCTGCTTGAACCCATCATTGACAGGGACAGACGAAGTGTCCTAAAGGCGTACATCAATGACTTCGTCTACATGATCTACCAGGTGTCGTCTCGACAGGAACACCATGTAATTTTTAGCTTTCTGACTTTTCCACTCTTTAAACCAGGAAAAATGTAGATTAATATAATCAATTACCTGTAACTGAGCGAGATCTGGTAATCTCATTCAAGGGCGAAGATTCTATCTGTAACATAATCCCAGCCGAGACGTTAGCGTGGATGAGTACATCACTGTGTGAATAAGTACATCGCTGTGTGAATAGTCCATGTGGTGGCTAGCGTGGATGAGTACATCACTGTGTGAATATAAGTACATCGCTGTGTGAATAGTCCATGAGGTGGCTAGCGTGGATGAGTACATCGCTGTGTGAATATTCCACGAGGTGATAGACGTCTATTCTGTGTCTAGGACTCGGTCCTGGGAGATTATTCAATAGTTAACAAAGTGTCACAAATCATTCCTCAGTTTGTTACTCTTGCCATGTCAGCCAAGAAAGATGCAAGCAGATACAGTCGACCCACCTACATTGAATTCAGATGTATTAAAATCCCCGGCTGGTTTTCTTTATTTTCTCATTTTCTTTCCATAATTTGATATTTAGGTTCCCCTTGGTCCTTAGTTCTGCTTCTTTATTTTGAGAGTGATCATGAAAACAATGGCCGAAGGAAGATCTTAACAGAGCTTTCTCATATTGCAATGATTGGTTCTATTTCTTTCACATTAAGTTCTGTACTTAGCAATATGTGAGATGACAAACTCACTTTGACGGTTGTCTTTTATACACAGCAGTATTAGTTAAGATCAAGTTACCTTAAAGTGCATTTACTGTTAATTTGACTTGATCAAGCAGATAAGAGAAAAGAAGAGAAAAGATCGCACTGACAAAGAACTAATTAAGATGGTACAATGGTGGGCGCCAAGATCCCTCTGGGTCTCTTGTTAAAGATGGTCAGGAATCCGCTCTGTGATTTCCGCTTAATATTGCCATGCCCAAATATGGTTTTACACACCCAGCAAATTAACATTTCCGCCAAATCACAGGCTGGAAATAAAAAATGTGTTCACAAAGTGTTAATACAGCTCCAACAGGGTAATGCTACAGGTACTTAATGGTACTGCTGTTAATTCTTTAATTAACTGACGTCAGGCCGACACATGTATAACCACAATGAGCGTGGACCGCAGTCAGCGCCTCGGGGCATGTCAATTGCACATAATTATAGACGCTGGGGTGTCTACCCTGTTCGACGAATGGACAGGTTGAATACTCAGGTTTTGAGTGGTCGGGGTAAAATCAGAGTTTGAGAAACATAGAGTATTCTGAGTAATCCAAGGTTAATTTACAAAGAATATATAAGAAAACATTGGGTCAAAGTGAACTATTTGAGTAATAGATTATATTTGAGTATTTCACTGTATAAAATATGTGAGTACAAAATATAAAAAATCATTTAATGATAATTTTGCATGTTAAATAGTTGTGGTACCATGGATTTGTCTAATGACCTTCACCTGAATTTGGATAGTTGAATATCAATTTTTATATAAGTTGATTTTATTTTTTTCAGCTTGTGTGTGAAAATGTTCACATTGGTTCTGCTACCATCCTCCAACACCAGGCTGGTGATGGGGTAGCCATGTTGGTAGCCATCCACTTGGCATATCGCCAGAATATCAGCAGGCTCCGCAACTTCTCCAGCCTCAACCGAGTGTGGCCAGAGTGTAGTGAGACCATTATAGATTTTCAGGAAAGCAGCCCTAACTTCTTCCTCTGCTCTGGTGAAGAAATGGTAAATGATTTGTTTATCTTTTAGATACCAATTAGATTTTCTGATCTCAGATTTCTACAAAATTGTTGAAACTTTGATCACTTTTAGTATTGTTATCATTCAAGTTTCATCGTACCTGTCTGTGAGTAGATCCTGAAACAGATAAGCTTGGATTGGCTACTTGAGACCATGATATCTTTATTGAAATTTAGATGATTTTGACCTTGTACAAACCTGTTCTATTTCTCAGACCCTAGATGTAATGGGCTTACGTCTACTACTTGAGAAATTGGAGCCTGAGAAAGAGACACTGAACAAAGTAGCAAGTCGTGCGGAGTGGTTACAGAGAGTACGACACTACCGGCCAGTCGTGGAGAGATTGCTCGATATGGTTCGTCCTGGAGATGACCCAGAGATGGCTCAGTGTGGTCCCCGCTGTGTCAAGGGCATTCAGGAAGCAAGGTATATATTTCTTCATGATTAGGGCCCTGCATTAATGCAGGTACCCTAGTTATCACGTCCGTCCGTCTGTTCGTCAGCACTTTCGTTTCCGGGGATTATCTCATGATCCAGACAGCCAAAATTTCTGAAATTTCACATGGCGATACACTGTGATGTGCAGATGTGCAATAGTGGTTCAAAAATTTCCTAAGGTCAAGGTCTCTGCTACTAAAAATGGAAACCGGAATATACTGTCAAAAATACATCATATAAAGCACTTATTTACAATACTTCTGCTTTATTACTGCAGTTTTCCTCAGGATAGCATACATGAATAAGGCCATATAATTGATATCCCTAAATCCAAAATGATCACTTTTGCTTTTGCTTGATGCTTATACGGGAGATACACTGTCAGGTATACAGCGGGGCCCTTCCCTTGCTGACCTATCGGTATTCTAGTTCATTTTGAGCATTGAAAAAACTTTGATTAGCCTTGAGTGCTGGCCTATGGTCCTTGAATTTTGCTGTTCAGTAATCCATATATGATTGCCCAAAGTCATGTTTTTCTTACACATGAAAATTCCACAATTGTATTTTCGGAACTTAAAACAAGTGTTGTGATATGTTGCTATGTTTGCTCTGTTGTTGTTGTATTTAGTGACAGAGGGGAAGCAACTCCCGCTGTCTTTCATTGTAGTAACCAGGGGCCTGTTCGCTTCTGCGGAACAATTGGTTTGTCCGTTTTTAAATGTAACAATTTCGGGTATAAATCCTTGCGGACCTGCAAATGTTTATTCAGGCTTTGCAAGGCTTTGTCGAGGCTCAGCTGGAAGCAGCATCAGATTACTAGGTCCAACCTTATTTAATTAACGAACAACTGTGGTCCAACTGGTTCAACTGTTTAAACAAAAACGGCCCAGAAAAATAAATCTGAGAGTTGCGGATGTGAGTTTCTGGATAAGACGCATGTTATTTAACGTGTTGTGGTACAGATTGTCTGACAAGCTCCAAAGAATTGCACGATTCTTCTACAATGGACCCCCAATACAATATATAAAAAGTAGATAAAATAATGCATATTTGGCAAAACCAAGGCCTAATGTACATTATGTTATTATAAGGTCGTTAATATAAAGAAAATGGCTGAGTCGGCACTAAAATCACACTCATACAAATTGTCAAGTACAAGCCCTGAAACAGTGCCAGGAATCATTAACTTTGGTGTTTGTTGTTGAAGGTTCATTTTCAAATTGCTTCAAATTAACCATCTTGCAACTACAATTGTGGGAATTGGATGATCATTCCTTGCGCACATTTGTGCGGGCGATCGACGAACGTTGGGCGATAACAATTGTGGTTGGTGTAAATTGAGGAATGCCTTGACAATATATACGGTTTCGTGTTTGAACATAAAATCAGATTTTTAGCTCACCTGCGTGAAGGGCAAGTAAGCTTATGCCATGGTGCGGCATCCGTCTTCCGTCCAGCGTCCGTCTGTCCGGCATCAACTTTTTACTTAAAAAACTTCTTTTCAGTAACCAAAAGACCTAGGATAATGATATTTGGCCAGTAGCATCCTGGAATCAAGGGCTACCGAGTTTGTTCAAATGAATGACCCTCATCCATTTTCAAGGTCACAGGGGTCAAATATGTTAAAATCTTTGAACGACTTCTTCTGAATAACCAAAATGCCTAGGGTGATGATATTTGGCCAGTGACATGCTGGGATGAAGAGCTACCAAGTTTGTTAAAACAAATGACCTTCACCCATTTTCAAGGTCACATGGGTCAAATATGTTAAAATCTTTGAACAATTTCTTCTGAATACCCAAAAGGCCTAAGGTGATGATATTTGGCCAGTGACATGCTGAAATGAAGGGCTACCAAGTTTTTTCAAACACATGACCTTCACCCATTTTCAAGGTCACAGGGGTCAAATATGTTTAAAACCTTTCAACAACTTCTTCTGAATACCCAAGAGGGAAAGGATAATGTTATTTGGCCAGTAACATGCTGGGATGAAGGGCTACCAAGTTTGTTCAAACGAATGACCTTCATCTGTTTTCAAGGTCACAGGGTTCAAACATGTTAAAAACCTTTAAACAACTTCTTCTCAATAACCAAAAGGCCTTGGATGATGATATTTGGCCAGTAACATTCTTGGATGAAGGGCTACCAAGTTTGTTCAAATGAATGACCTTCATCTATTTTCAAGGTCACAGGGGTCAAATATGTTAAATACCTTTCAACAACTTCTTCTCAGTAACTAAAAGGCTAAGGGTGATGATTTATGGCCAGTCTCATGCTTGGATGAAGGGCCTTTGAACAACTTCTTCTGAATTACCAAGAGGCCTAGGGTTATGATATTTTACCAGTTAGATGCTGGGATGAAGGGCTACCAAATATGTTCAAATGAATGAACTTCGCTCATATCCAAGGTTAAAGGGGTCAAATATGTTAAAATCAACTTTTTCTGAATAACAAAGAGGCTGAGGGTTATGATATTTGGCCTGTAGCATGCTGGGATGAAGCGCTACCAAGTTTGTTAAAATCAATGACCTTGACAATTATTCAAGGTCACAATGGTCAAATATGTTTAAAACCTTTAAACAACATCTTTTCAATAACCAAAAGTCCTAGGATGATGATATTTTGCCATTAACATGCTGGGATTAAGGACTACCAGGTTTTTTCAAATGAATGACCTTCGCCTATATTCAAGGTCACAGTGGTCAATATTTGTTTAAATCTTTAAATGACTTGTTCTGTATAACCAAAAGGTCCAGGGTAATGATATTTTGCCAGAAGCACGCTTGGTTAGACGACTATAAACTCTGTTCAACCTATGTCCTTGTTCGACATTCAAGGTCACAGGTGTCATGTTAAAACCTTTAATAGGTTCTTATGAGTCAAACACTGATATTCTGCCTGTAGCTGTATTTTAGTCCACTTTTAAGATTATTTGTGAGATTAATACCAGAAGAGCGATTCAGGCCCATTGGGCCTCTTGTTTAGTATGTTTCTATACTCTAGCTACATCTATAAGCTTATCTTTCTGTCTATACTTTCTTAAATTTAGAAATGGTGTTTTGTGGGTATTTTAATCAACCTTAATCGACACGTGTAAATTTACAACACAGTCTCGGCTACACAGGTAAACATTGCCACCTTGTACCTGGACTGTAGTTTACCCCGCCCAGGGCACTTCCGTAACTCGCCAAGGTGTGAAAACCAGATGAAGGGGAGCTATAGACCAAACGAATGCAAATAACAAATATTAAACGTCCAGTTGAGTTTTCATAATGGTCATACGTAAGGTATCATATATCATATATGTGTCATGTACAGGCCAGGTAAAACTCTGGTCACTCATCAAATTGTTATTTACCTGTTCTGTTACCGAGGAGCCAAACCCATTCTTGACAGTATAATGGTCACTGTATATTGTATTACACGCATTGTTAGCTCACCTGACACGAAGTGCCAAGTGAGCTTATGCTGTGGTGCGGCGTCCGTCGTCCGTCCGGCATCCGGCGTCAATATTTTACTTTAAACGACTTCTTCTTAATAACCAAAAGGCCTAGGGTGATGATATCTGGCCAGCAGCAAACTGGGATGAAGGGCTACAAAGTTTGTTCAAATTAATGACCTTCACCCATTTTCAAGGTCACAGGGGTCAAATATGTTAAAAACTTTAAACATCTTCTTCTCAATAACCAAACTGCCCAGGGAGATGATATTTGGCCAGTATCATGCTTGGGTGAAGGGCTACCAAGTTTGTTCAAATGAATGACCTTCAATTATATTCAAGGTCACAGGGGTCAATTGTCTTAAAAAACCTTTAAACAACTTCTTCTGAATAACCAAAATGCACAGGGTGATGATATTGGGCCAGTAGCATGCTGACATGAAGGGCTACAAAGTTTGTTCCAATGAATGACCTTCACCCATATTCAAGGTCACAGGGGTCAAATATGTTAAAANAAATGAATGACCTTCACCTATATTCAAGGTCACAGGGGTCAAATATGTGAAAAACATTAAACAACTTCTTCTGAATAACCAAAATGCACAGGGTGATGATATTTGGCCAGAAGCATGCTGAGATGAAGGGCTACAAAGTTTGTTCAAATTAATGACCTTCACCCATATTCAAGGTCACAGGGGTCAAATATGTTAAAAACTTTAAACAACTTCTGAATAACAAAAAATGCCCAGGTTGATGATATTTAGTCAGTAGCATAATAGGATCAAGGGCTACTAAGTTTGTTTAAATGTATGACGTTGAATCATATTCAAGGTCACAAGGAGCAAATATGGTCAAAATATATAAAAAAAAAAAAGAAAACTTGTGGTGAATAACCAAAAGGCTTAGGATGTTGATATTTAGTCAGTAGCATGCTGGGATCAAGGACTACTATGTTTGTTAAAGTGAATGACTTTGACTTATATTCAAGGTCACAGTGGTCAAATTTGTTTCAAATCTTTAAACGACCTCTTCTGAATAACCATGGGTCCCAGGATGTTGATACTTTGCAAGTTGCATCCTGAGATGAAAGGCTATAAAATTTGTTCAACATAATGACTTTGTTCGATTTTCAATCACAGGGGTGAAATGTTTAAAAAAAAATAACAGGTTCTTTTGAATGAATTTTAATCATAAGTACTGATATTTTATTTTGCCTGTAGCTTTATTTTAGATCACCTTTAAGGTTACAAGTGTGAGATTTATACCAGGTGAGCGATGCAGGCCCATTGGGCCTGTTGTTAACTTGTACATACTCTTAATTATAGCAGAGACGTATACATCTCTGATTATAGTGATGAGAAATTACAGTGATATATACAGTGTACGTTATTGCATACGAGCATTCCGTATTTGTTCCATTCCGTAATATTGATCAACAAATTGTACCATATCGCACAGATGTGCGGAGAGAAGCGCACAAAGGAGCGAACGATTGTTTAATCGCACAGTTGTGCGCACCATGTGTTGACGATGTGCGGACGGTGTGTGAACGATGTATGCACAGTATTTTTGGTGCGTTGTGCGTTCCCACAACTGTATAAATGCCAGTTTTTTCAGGGGAGACTTTCTGTACCCCCTTACTAAAACAGGGGTACTACCAAAACTCTTTTCATGTTCTCTTCCAGGCCGCAAAGGTGGGCGTTTGTCTTATTTTGAAATGTCAGTTAGGGCCTGGAAATAGCCTTGAATTTGGTTTGTCATGATCTGTACGAGCTCTGTATTTAATCAGGACATTGCTGAATTAATGATCAGTATATCATTTCAGCAGTATACGTTATAGTAAATGACTTGCCAATGTTTTTATGTTTCAAAGACTGACATGGACTAGTGTACTGGTGGTGAAGCTGTTTATAGAACACGTGTATTCTATACAGGGAGCTGATGACAAATTCACCATCAACAGATGCATGCCTTTGTGGACAGTATGTATAAACCAATGATAACTTTCAAATAGGATCCGCAAGTGAGAGTTTGGGTTTAAAGATAATATTTTACAAATTAAATTGTATATATTACAGTCTGTCCAATTTGATTTGGTTTCTCAGTTTTCAAAAGGTGAACAAAACATTCAGCTAGCTTTCAGAATTTTGAGATTGGCTCTATTTGTATGGTTAATCTTTGTGTTTGGCTCCATTGGACTTTATATTTAACTCCATGTAAGTGGATAGACTTTATATTTATCTCCATATAAGTGGATAGACTTTATATTTATCTCCATATAAGTGGATAGACTTTATATTTAACTCCATATAAGTGGATAGACTTTATAATTATCTCCATATAAGTGGATAGACTTTATATTTATCTCCATATAAGTGGATAGACTTTATATTTATCTCCAAATAAGTGGATAGACTTTATATTTTACTCCATATAAGTAGATAGACTTTATATTTTACTCCATATAAGTGGATAGACTTTGTATTTATCTCCATATAAGTGGATAGACTTTATATTTGTCTCCAAATAAGTGGATAGACTTTATAGTTATCTCCATATAAGTGGATAAACTTTATATTTATCTCCAAATAAGTGGATAGACTTTATATTTTACTCCATATAAGTAGATAGACTTTATAGTTATCTCCATATAAGTAGATAGACTTTATAGTTATCTCCATATAAGTGGATAGACTTTGTATTTATCTCCATATAAGTGGATAGACTTTATATTTGTCTCCAAATAAGTGGATAGACTTTATATTTTACTCCATATAAGTGGATAGACTTTATAGTTATCTCCATATACATGGATAGACTTTATATTTAACTCCATATACGTGGATAGACTTTATATTTATCTCCGTATAAGTGGATAAACTTTGTATTTATCTCCATATACGTGGATAGACTTTATATTTATCTCTGTATAAGTGGATAAACTTTGTATTTATCTCCATATAAGTGGATAGACTTTATATTTAACTCCATATAAGTGGATAGACTTTATATTTATCTCCATATACGTGGATAGACTTTATATTTATCTCCGTATAAGTGGATAAACTTTGTATTTAACTCCATTTAAATGGTGAGTCTTTACATTAGGTACATTGTTTTGGTTAGACTTTAACTCGGTTTGAGTGGTAAGATTTTAGGTACTTAGACTTTGTCTTAATTAAGCTCTAGTTCTAGTTAGCTCATATAACTTATTTTGTCTTGGTATGTTTAAGGTGTTATTTTACAGTCATAAGTCATTATCACTCATGTTGATCTCTTAATGTAAGTTTGTTATCAATTGTCTCGTATCAAGTGTTCTTTATTTATTTCAGATGATGAAAACTGGTGCTGATATGAAATCTTTAGAATCCTTGAAGAAGGTTGAAAAATTCTTGAAGATGTGCAACAAATTGGCAGTCTCACATTACTTCAATATCAGGTTGGTAAATCAAATATTTCAGACTCACTTTTTAGTTTATTAGTTTCAACTGTGTACTAATGTAAATTGTCCAACTCTTTAGCTCACCTGGCACAAATTGCCTAGGAGCTTATGGTATAACCTTTAACCTTTGTTGGTCCTGTTTCTGACATACAGTATTCCTCTCTGTCAGCTTTCCCTTTGAACAGCTTTTTAAGAAAATCATTATATAGGGCAACTTTAAGTACAGTACTAGCTGGATTAATGTCAACATATATGTGTTATCAGTGTTAAAAAAGTTTAACCATCTTCCCAAGTTCAATAAGGATCGGGATTTTTATATTTAGGCAGCAGGTACATGGCAAAGAGTGCTTTTAAGTTTCCTAATATAGGACCTTTACTTACTTTCAAGGTCAACGGGGCCTGTCGGCCATAGCTTAGAAATGCTTGGGAAAAATCCCCTTATGTCTGATTAATAGGCATTGTTGGTCATACCTTTGAGATCCTGATCATATAGCCATATATCTGCTAGGTGGACATGAAAAGAAGAATACAATCATGCTTCTCCAGGGCCTGACCTCACCCATGAAGACTTATTCCTTGGGTCATAACATTTAAGTGATTGAGATCCCCACACTTAAATCATATACACATTTAGATCGCAACCAAATTTGCCCTGAAGCATTGTCGACCCTATAGGGAACTTGGAATCAATGATTGTATAAAGAAAGAGTGAAGCTGCCATGGGCACTACGCCATAACAAGGGTAATCTGGACATGTAAATCTTTAATAGCCTACCCTTTCTGAAAACTTTCTCAAAATTCAGTCAAATCTGCTTCATTTTTGGTAGCAGGGAATTAAATGTTATGTAAAGAAAGTAGGCTAATTGCCCCCTCCATTTTGCTGAGATGTAGCACCTATAATGAGGAAATATTTGCAATACATGTTTTATAATGAGAATATTTTTTCATGATAGCTTAAATAATCCTTGTGACAATTTGATGTTATATGTTTTGCCTGTGAACCACAGTGACCACTCTGTTACCTGTTTATAATAAATGGACAGTCTAACAAATTCCACTAACCTAAAAATTGTCAGGACAGATTTATCTATATAGTTTTACCGTGTCTTTTTTACAGCAAAGATGACAAGTGTGAAAACTGTGAGAATGAACTTGAAGGACCACCTGTCTACTTGCCTTGTAAAGACAAAGTCTGTTCACGCTGTTACCAAGACATTATGATCATCAAGGAGTTAACTTGTCCAGTTTGTCATCAGGAAATTCCTGGTGACTTAAGACCGAATGAAGATACTCATAAATCGTATGTACATAGATTTTGATAATTCTGTATACATTACAGCTAATTCATACACTATTGAATGTAACAACATGATCATAAATTACTCTCCTAGAATGTCTTTTAATGAAAATGTTCCTAGAGAGGATATATTTTAGATCCCAGAATTGAACATGAAACGTTTTCGTTACTTTGCACCAGAGCTTAATGAAACATGACAGGATTTTATTAAAATTTTATTAATATGTACACTATACAAAAGGCAAAAGTTGAGTTCAGGTTTGAGGGAAATCTGCCTGTAATAAAGTCACACTCAGAAATTTCATTGATTTTAGTGGTTTTAGATCAATCAATTTTGGGCAAAGGGAGGGAATGCCATTTAATTTATTTCATGGTTTGAAATATGGGCAAAGGAAAGCATTTCTCATACAATAATCTTTTTCTTTTTGTCAAGAGATTATTCTTCTGACTTCATATTGTTATTTCTGATTGTCACAGGGAGAAAAGTAGAAAGTACTATGACTACAAGAAGAGGATCAACAGTTTCTTCATGGAGGTCGTATCCCAACTGTGTTTTGCTGACGACACACCTCCATCTGATGACGTAGTGCAGAAACTTCTCGGTTACATCACAAGGTCAACTGACAAGGGCAAGGTCGTCACCAAGAAGATATCCATATTTGATGACAGCATTGACCCAACCCCTGTCCTCCGATCATTTCTGCTGCAGCTTCTCCTCAGGACTAGGTATATGTAACAGATAAACACTTTCAATTAATCAGTTGTATTTATTTCTGTTAAGAAGAAATTTTCTTCCTCCTTCCAAAACTGTGATCTGAAGAAAAATAAAATATTATAGATATGTTCTTTATCACATGTTCTAAGTATCATAGGCAACTTACATAATACAATGTAACCATGTCTTGTGTGACACCCTGTGGGATGTAATGTATTGGTCAGATCAGATAGAACGTTGGAATACACATGTCTTATTTGGCAGTTTTTACAAGAAATTTGAATAAATTAATATGCTGGAAAAGACAAGATATTGAAATTCACAAGGATCATTCTAGACATTTTTTTACTGTTTTCTGACTTTGAGTCTTATTGACAGAGAATTACTTCATTACATTAATCTGTACTGTATTATACCCTAACATTAAATTTCAGTGGCGACCAAGTATCAATCTATCTGGGAACCTATCTGCAACAGGCAGAACAAGTTATGGACACTACAGGACAGGATCAGCTCATTGAACTGTGTCTTCTTACCCTACAGTGTGTTGAGGTAAGTAATATACTACACAGGACAGGATCGATCAGCTCATTGAACCGTGTCATCTTATCCTACAGTGTGTTGAGGTAAGTAATATACTACACAGGACAAGATCAGCTCATTGAACTGTAC
>NW_018404289.1:444621-478061 GCF_002113885.1 Mizuhopecten yessoensis | reverse complement strand
GGTAAGTAATATACTACACAGGACAGGATCAGCTCCTGTAACTGTTTCCACACTACATACACTGTGTATCAAGGATAGTTCAGTAAATAGAGGAAATAGCATGTGTGCTCATGTAATATTGAATTTATTAACGAGTTTAATAAATTCAATATTACATTAACACTTATGTTAGATTCTATTTATTATATAATTCGAGAAACACCCCTACATAATAAATTCAATGTTACATGAACACTCGTGTTAGGGTTCTATTTATTAGCTCACCTGGTCCAAAGGACCAAGGTGAGCTTATGCCATACCGTGGCGTCCGTCGTCCGTTCGTCCGTGGTCCGTCGTCCGTCGTCCGTCCGTCAACAATTTCTTTAAACGACTTCTTCTTCTTAACCACTGATTGAAATTTTACTAAATTTGACTGGAAGCATCCTTAGGTGGTGGGGAATCAAAATTGTACAAATGGTGGGGCTGACCCCCCAGGGGGCTGAGGGGCGGGGCAAAAAGGGGGCAATTTGGCTATATTGCTTTAAGCGACTTGTTCTCTGGAACTAAGTGATGGATATTAACCATATTAGACTGGAAGCATCCCTAGGTGGTGGGGATTCAAAATTGTACAAATGGTGGGGCTAACCCCCAGGGGGCTGAGAGGCGGAGCCAAAAGGGGGCAATTTAGCTATATTGCTTTAAGCAATTTCAATGCACATTTGCTTCCAGGATGGCCCTAGGGTCTGGCCCCACCCTTGGAAACATAGTCATTGGGCCATAACTTTAAAACGGCTGAGATCCCCACTCAAAAACTATATATACAAATGCTGGGCAAAAAGAGACAAATGCAGTCATGATATTAGAATTGCCCCCAGGGTTTGCCCCACCCTTGCAGACTTAACCCCTGGATCATAACTTTGAAACGGTTGAAATCCCCACCCCAAAACTATATATACAAATGCTGGGCAAAAAGAGACAAATGCAGTCATGATATTCCTGTTAGGGTTCTATTAATTAGCTCACTGGGTCCGTCCGTCCGTCCGTCAACAATTTCTTTAAACGACTTCTTCTTCTTAACCACTGATTGAAATTTTACTAAATTTGACTGGAAGCATCCTTAGGTGGTGGGGAATCAAAATTGTACAAATGGTGGGGCTGACCCCCCGGGCTAAGGGGTGGGACCAAAAAAAGTTTATTGCCTGGAAATGGTTGAGATCCCCACCATATAACCACATATACAATTGCTGAGTATAAAGAGAAGAATGCACAATTGCTTCCAGGATGGCCCTAGGGTCTGGCCCCACCCTTGGAAACATAGTCATTGGGCCATAACTTTAAAACGGCTGAGATCCCCACTCAAAAACTATATATACAAATGCTGGGCAAAAAGAGACAAATGCAGTCATGATATTAGAATTGCCCCCAGGGTTTGCCCCACCCTTGCAGACTTAACCCCTGGATCATAACTTTGAAACGGTTGAAATCCCCACCCCAAAACTATATATACAAATGCTGGGCAAAAAGAGACAAATGCAGTCATGATATTCCTGTTAGGGTTCTATTAATTAGCTCACTGGGTCCGTCCGTCCGTCCGTCAACAATTTCTTTAAACGACTTCTTCTTCTTAACCACTGATTGAAATTTTACTAAATTTGACTGGAAGCATCCTTAGGTGGTGGGGAATCAAAATTGTACAAATGGTGGGGCTGGCCCCCCAGGGGGCTGAGGGGCGGGGCAAAAAAGGGGCAATTTGGCTATATTGCTTTAAGCGACTTCTTCTCTGGAACTAAGTGATGGATATCAACCATATTATACTGGAAGCATCCCTAGGTGGTGGGGCTTCAAAATTGCACAAATGGTTGGGCTGACCCCCCAGGGGTCTGAGGGGCGGGGCCAAAAACGGGGCAATTTGGCTAGATTGCTATAAACGACTTCTTCTGTAGAACTGTGGCATGGACATTTTTTCATATTTGGTTGAAAGCATTCATAGGAGGCAGGGATTCAAAATTGTACAAATGGTGGGGCTGAACCCCCAGAGGGCTGAGGGGCGGGGCCAAAAGGGGGCAATTTGGCTATATTGCTATAAACGAATTCTTCTGTAGAACTGTGGCATGGACATTTTTTCATATTTGGTTGAAAGCATTCATAGGAGGCAGGGATTCAAAATTGTCCAAATGGTGGGGCTGATCCCTAGGGAGCTGAGGGGCGGAGCCAAAAGGGGGCAATTTAGCTATATTGCTTTAAGCAATTTCTAATCTGGAACTATGAGATGGATATCAATCATTTTTGACTGGAAGCATTCCTAGGTGGTGGGGATTCAAAATTGTACAAATGGTGGGGGTGACCACCCAGGGGGCTGAGGGCGGGGCCAAAAGGAGGCAATTTGGCTATATTGCTATAAACGACTTCTTCTGTAGAACTGTGCCATGGGTATTGATCATATTAGACTGGAAGCATCCCTAGGTGGGGGGGATTCAAAATTGTACAAATGGTGGGACTGACCACCAAGGGGGCTGAGGGCGGGTCCAAAAGGGGGCAATTTGGCTATATTGCTATAAACGACTTCTTCTGTAGAACTGTGGCATGGATATTTTTTCATATTTGGTTGAAAGCATTCATAGGAGGCAGGGATTCAAAATTGTCCAAATGGTGGGGCTGATCCCTAGAGAGCTGAGAGGCGGAGCCAAAAGGGGACAATTTGGCTATATTGCTTTCAGCGACTTCTTCTCTGGAACTAAGAGATGGATATCAACCATATTTGACTGGAAGCATCCCTAGGTGGTGGGAATTCAAAATTGTACAAATGGTGGGGCTAACCCCCAGGGGGCTGAGAGGCGGAGCCAAAAGGGGGCAATTTAGCTATATTGCTTTAAGCAATTTCTAATCTGGAACTATGAGATGGATATCAATCATTTTTGACTGGAAGCATTCCTAGGTGGTGGGGAATCAAAATTGTATAAATGGTGGGGCTGAACCCCCAGAGGGCTGAGGGGCGGGGCCAAAAGGGGGCAATTTGGCTATATTGCTATAAACGACTTCTTCTGTAGAACTGTGCCATGGATATTGATCATATTTGGATTTGGTTGAAAGCATTAATGGTCGAGATCTCCGAGGTATAACCATATATACAATTGCTTAGTATAAAGAGAAGAATGCACATTTGCTTCTAGGATGGCTCTAGGGTCTGGCCCCACCCTTGGAGACATAGTCCTTGGGTCATAACTTTGAAACGGTTGAGATCCCCACCCTAAAACTTTAAATACAAATGCTGGGCATAAAGAGACAAATGCAGCCATGATATTAGAATTGATCCTGGGGTCTGGCCACAACCCTATGAACCTAGTGTCTGAGTCACAGCTTGGAAACAGTTGAGATCTCCACCCCATAATATAACCATACATAAAATTGCTGGGCATGAAAAATCTAATACAGATCTCTACAAGGATAGGCTTTGGGGTCTGGCCAATTCCCTTAGATCTCATTTGGAGAATATTTTGCCATGATTGCTTCGATATCCAGGTGAGCGATACAGGCCCTCCGGGCCTCTTGTTTACTTCTCCTGTTAAGCTGATGGGATTTGGGTCAGATTTGACACACTTGTTTGTTTGATGGCCCTAAACAACTATTGTTATTTTTTGTCTACATCAAGGTCACAAGAGGTCAAATATGCCAAAAATCTGTATAATACCTACATTGTGTACATACAGTACACAATATAGTCTAGAAACTGAAACGTATATGTGGCTGTGATCACACTTCCTCCTTCTTTAGCAGGAAAATGGTGGAAAAAATAATGGGATTAAAAACCTAAACCTGAATACAGGGAATGGCATTATCATTGTTATCATATAATTCAAGTTTATGTGGGTTGTATATTTGTCACCCTTTTTGGTGACAGCTCTAGCTAAAAATATTAAAATATTTAGGTGGTTAAAAGTTTTTCTATCAAAACCTTTTGTTCATTATCGTACTATTCACTGAAATGTCGCACAAACATTTCACTGGTTGTGCCACATGAACCTATAATACAACTTATACTTACCTACCTGAGGAAAATGATTAGAAATCAGAATGTTTGCTAGTTTGTGCAATCCTTAAAAGTACTTACCTTAGAATGCTTGATATGAAATACCATTTTATTGCCAAGAAAATTTGAATTGAATAATGAAGCTTATCACTTTTCTTACATTTCTTTTGTTACATTATATTCTTTTGTTACATTATATTCTTTTGTTACATTATATTCTTTGAGCAATAAGTGGAAGACTGATTTTGTTTTCAATTATTTTAGGAAATAGAACTGATCAATCTGTAATCTGTATTTTTGTATAGGATGTTTACCACCAAGACGTTTCCAAAAGTGACACACCAGAAAAGAAGGAAGTACGCTTGGCTACAGATTTTTTGAGAAATTCTCAAAACAGCATTCATGTAGAAGAGTTTAGTGTTGTGAAATTGTACACCCTAGCAGAGACTCGGTTTGCTCTGTGCGTGGTAGCTAAGTATGTACAGAAAATATATGTGGACAAATCTGTTAGGATGACAAAAGGTGTGCGACAGATGATTGATGCTGCAGCCAAACTTTGTGAAGAATGTGGCTCGGAATGGCCTTGGTAAGTATACACTTTATCTTTTATACCTCACTTCATGAAGACAAGAAATACTTTTTATCACACAAGTGTATTCTGCATTGACTAAACTAACGGAAAAAATGATGAGTTTTGACAAAAAGCAATCTTTGTGAAACCTATCTATACAGATACCACCAGGATAAATGTTTCCAATCTAAGTAGACAGATTTTTCAGATAACATCACAAAGAATTGTATGGAATCCTGTATAAACAAGTTTCCATATTGTACAATGTTCTGTTACTGTATCAAGGGAGGTTCTGAGATGATGCGATCCTTTAAAGTCTAACTGCTCTTTTTCAGTATATTCTTTATCAAGCAGCTGTGTCGTTGCTATGGACTCGACAGTTACCAGTCGGTGTGTAAATCTGGAGACGCTAATATGTGTCGATGGCTTCAGATGCTGGATCTTGACAGGGATGAGGTGTGTACAATTTAAACAGTACTTTAAAAGAGTTTTTCTGTGTAAATTTTAATTTGTATTATGCCCCACCATTTTATTGGGTTCTGGAGAGAAGGGCATATAGTATTTCCAATGTTCATCTCCTTCTTTCTCCTCCTGGTTCTTGTCATTGCTCTAGCAACAGATTTTGAGCAAACTTTAAACAAAGGTCAAGGTCAATTAATAAATAATACTGTTTTTTTAACTTAACAAATCAGTTCGTTATACTCATTTTTGACCTAAAATTATTTGTAATTTTCTTGGGACTTCATTTTGCTTTTAATTTTCGGGAAAATTCCTCAGGAACATATAAAATTAAAAGTCGTTTTTTAGCCCACACTCATCAAATGCCACCAGGCAACTATCTTGGATTTTGACAGTTCAAAAATATTTTCACTCTTTCCCGAATTTCTTATGTTGATTCCCCTTAGTCCATAGCTGTGCATGTTTTATTTTGGGACTGATAGAAACTTCAAGGTTTCCATTAGGCAGCCATCTTGGACTTTGACCGTTTAAATTTGTTATCACTATTTGTAAAGACGTACTTGACAGATCTTTCTGAAGTTTTAAATGTAGGTTTCCCTTGGTAATTATGTTAATGTACTGAACCTGAACTAGTAAATATGTTAAATGACATTCTCACTTTGGAAGATAATGTTATCCACGGTAGTATGAATTTCAGATCAAAAGTTACCTCAAGTTGCATTCACTATTTACATGTCTTAATCAAACAGATAAGAAAAAGGAGAAAAAAGATCAGTCTAACATAGAACCTATGAAGATGGAATGTACATTGTGTACAAACAGTACACAGACACCTGTATAGACCCTACATTGTACATACAGTACACAGATACCTGTATAGACCCTACATTGTGTACATACAGTACACAGACACCTGTATAGACCCTACATTGTACATACAGTACACTGACACCTGTATAATACCTACATTGTGTACATACAGTATACAGACACCTGTATAGACCCTACATTGTGTACATACAGTACACAGACACCTGTATAATACCTACATTGTACATACAGTACATTGACACCTGTATAGACCCTACATTGTACATACAGTACACAGACACCTGTATAATACCTACATTGTACATACAGTACACTGACACCTGTATAGACCCTACATTGTACATACAGTACACAGACACCTGTATAATACCTACATTGTACATACAGTACACAGACACCTGTATAATACCTACATTGTACATACGGTACACAGACACCTGTATAGACCCTACATTGTACATACAGTACACAGACACCTGTATAATACCTACATTGTACATACAGTACACTGACACCTGTATAGACCCTACATTGTACATACAGTACACAGACACCTGTATAATACCTACATTGTACATACAGTACACAGACACCTGTATAATACCTACATTGTACATACGGTACACAGACACCTGTATAGACCCTACATTGTACATCAGTACACAGACACCTGTATAGACCCTACATTGTGTACATACAGTACACAGACACCTGTATAATACCTACATTGTACATACAGTACACAGACACCTGTATAATACCTACATTGTACATACAGTACACAGACACCTGTATAGACCCTACATTGTACATACAGTACACAGACACCTGTATAATACCTACATTGTACATACAGTACACAGACACCTGTATAATACCTACATTGTACATACAGTACACAGACACCTGTATAGACCCTACATTGTACATACAGTACACAGACACCTGTATAATACCTACATTGTACATACAGTACACAGACACCTGTATAATACCTACATTGTACATACAGTACACAGACACCTGTATAGACCCTACATTGTACATACAGTACACAGACACCTGTATAATACCTACATTGTACATACAGTACACAGACACCTGTATAATACCTACATTGTACATACAGTACACAGACACCTGTATAATACCTACATTGTACATACAGTACACAGACACCTGTATAGACCCTACATTGTACATACAGTACACAGACACCTGTATAATACCTACATTGTGTACATACAGTACACAGACACCTGTTTGGACCCTACATTGTACATACAGTACACAGATACCTGTATAGACCCTACATTGTACATACAGTACACAGACACCTGTATAATACCTACATTGTACATACAGTACACAGACACCTGTATAATACCTACCTTGTACATACAGTACACAGACACTTCTCAACTGAGGCCTTGTACTGTATACAAACATAAAGTTATTAATTGCAAAGGTTTTTTTAAGTTTGTAGATGATGATTTGTTTTTTACGATCTACTTTGTGCAGGTGCTTGAGTGCTCTGACCTGTACGTGGTATGTGGGGAACAGTACATCACCTGTCGTGAGATGATCACTAAATGTTTACTTGGCCAGGATCCTGACAACCTTATACAACAGCTTGAGGTATGTGTCTGACCATACAAATGGAAACTCCATTGAAGCAAGGAGTTTTGTTTTCAGAAGTATGCGGTTGAGTGCTTTTCAAGACATTAATATTAATTCCTCCGCCAAAACTATCGGACAAGACTGTAAGTTGGTTTGCACTCTATCTGTCAGTCGCTGGGCCAGTCTCTCAGTCGGTTTGCACTCTATCTGTCAGTCGCTGGGCCAGTCTGTCAGTTGGTTTGTACTCTATCTGTCAGTCGCTGGGCCAGTCTCTCAGTTGGTTTGTCCTCTATCTGTCAGTCGCTGGGCCAGTCTCTCAGGTGGTTTGCACTCTATCTGTCAGTCGCTGGGCCAGTCTCTCAGTTGGTTTGTACTCTCTCTGTCAGTCGCTGGGCCAGTCTCTCAGTTGGTTTGTACTCTCTCTGTCAGTCGCTGGGCCAGTCTCTCAGTTGGTTTGTACTCTCTCTGTCAGTCGCTGGGCCAGTCTCTCAGTTGGTTTGTCCTCTATCTGTCAGTCGCTGGGCCAGTCTCTCATTTGGTTTGTACTCTATCTGTCAGTCGCTGGGCCAGTCTCTCAGTTGGTTTGTCAATGCATCATTTTGTCTGAAGAATATCTCGATGTCAAGTTGTTGAGTGTCATACATGCCATCACTTTGTCTGAAGAATATCCCGATGTCAAGTTGTTGAGTGTCATACATGCCGTCACTTTGTCTGAAGAATATCTCGATGTCACGTTGTTGAGTGTCATACATGCCATCACTTGGTCTGAAGAATATCTCGATGTCAAGTTGTTAAGTGTCAATATCTCGATGTCAAGTTGTTGATTGTCATCCATGCCATCACTTTGTCTGAAGAATATCTCGATGTAAAGTTGTTGAGTGTCATACATGCCATCACTTTGTCTTAAGAATATCTCGATGTCAAGTTGTTGAGTGTCATACCTGCCATCACTTTGTCTGAAGAATATCTCGATGTCAAGCTGTTGAGTGTCAATATCTCGATGTCAAGTTGTTGAGTTTCAATATCTCGATGTCAAGTTGTTGAGTGTCAATATCTCGATGTCTAGTTGTTGATTGTCATACATGCCATCACTTTGTCTGGAGAATATCTCGATGTCAAGTTGTTGAGTGTCATACACGCCATCACTTTGTCTGAAGAATATCTCGATGTCACGTTGTTGAGTGTCATACATGCCATCACTTGGTCTGAAGAATATCTCGATGTCAAGTTGTTGATTGTTATACATGCCATCACTTTGTCTGAAGAATATCTCGATGTCAAGTTGTTGATTGTCATCCATGCCATCACTTTGTCTGAAGAATATCTCGATGTCAAATTGTTGAGTGTCATACATGCCATCACTTTGTCCGAAGAATATCTCGATGTCAAGTTGTTGAGGGTCAATATCTCGATGTCAAGTTGTTGAGTGTCAATATCTCGATGTCTAGTTGTTGATTGTCATACATGCCATCACTTTGTCTGAAGAATATCCCGATGTCAAGTTGTTGAGTGTCATACATGCCGTCACTTTGTCTGAAGAATATCTCGATGTCACGTTGTTGAGTGTCATACATGCCATCACTTGGTCTGAAGAATATCTCGATGTCAAGTTGTTGATTGTCATCCATGCCATCACTTTGTCTGAAGAATATCTCGATGTAAAGTTGTTGAGTGTCATACATGCCATCACTTGGTCTGAAGAATATCTCGATGTCAAGTTGTTAAGTGTCAATATCTCGATGTCAAGTTGTTGAGTGTCAATATCTCGATGTCAAGTTGTTGAGTCTCATACATGCCATCACTTTGTCTGAAGAATATCCCGATGTCAAGTTGTTGAGTGTCATACATGCCGTCACTTTGTCTGAAGAATATCTCGATGTCACGTTGTTGAGTGTCATACATGCCATCACTTGGTCTGAAGAATATCTCGATGTCAAGTTGTTGAGGGTCAATATCTCGATGTCAAGTTGTTGAGTGTCATACATGCCATCACTTTCTGGTGCAAAATAGTGAGATCAGTGATTTTTTTTAATGGGATTTGGTCAAAAAGAGTTAGATTTTTTCTCTGAATTATTGAGAAATTTGTGAGACATTTAAAACATAAACTATACTACATATAACATAGTATTATAATTTTTGTGTTATTCTGAAGCTTCCAATTACTTTGTTATAACCAAAATTGAAGATTTATTGATATTTTAAAGGATTGTAGGGAGGTATACAAATGACAATTATGGTCCGGATAAAGCTATCTACATTTACAAGTAAATATATCACAATACTTCCATCAAAGGCAGAAAAATGAATAATGAAAAGAAGTAAAACTTATAGAAGGATGTCCTTGTGACCCAGGTTAGAAAATGTATATCTCAAAACATTGGGAATATTTAATGTTCATTTGTTGAACAAAAAAGTAAATCAATAACTACTACTTCCGCTATTTTTATATGTCCAATTGTGAAGAAACTTGTTAACAGAGTAAATTTCGAATTCAATGTCAGTGTCCGGTTTCGATTTTATTGTTACGACTTAATTTCCGTTTCAGTAAACCATGTGTTCGATTGTAATGAATTAACTAGCAGCTCTTATGTTGCTGTTTAATGTTTATATCAACTGTCATCACATATTTATTAGCAACTAGCCCCCGCTGGATGTGGGATCACTGATTTAATTGCTGAACATGTACAGTTCACACATCGGTGAGCAAGTCACCAAGCCATGCGCAGCTAAGTAAGTCGGCCTGGGCCATTCACACATTTCACACCTAAGCTTCTGCTGCTAAGCCTGGCCTGTAATTGAAGTGGCTGGCGTGTGACTTAAGACCTCTCAGTGACCAAGATCAGTGTGAATCCATGTAGCTATTGTTTATTCACAAAGATTGACCAAATTTTGTTTCTTTTCGTGAGACCGTGAGAAATGTGTCTCATGCCGTGAGGATTTTTTTCTGCAGCAATTTTCGTGAGTCTCATGGCCAAATCATTAGATATGGCATGTGTGGAGTGTCACACCCTGAAATCAGGTTGTGTACCCTGTTATATGCAGAGTTATGGCCCTTTGTTCCCTATGCATCATTTTGTCTAAGGCAATCTTGTATATGCTGTCGTCATTTAGAATGACCAAGTTATGTATGTAAATACCTCTTGGGATGAGGGAGTGCCATATATTGAAAACGGGTCTAGCTAGCTGTCACCCCAATTTGTATACATTTATACAGAGTTAAAGATCCACCATGTGTCACTGTGGCCTAGACGTGTTTTGTATAAGCTGTTGGCTTCTGACCACTCTAAGTTGCTTTACAATAAATGGACATTACACAATTGTTGTAAAACCAATGACCAGGTATTACAATCAATACAATTTGTCAGATTTTGCAGGAGACTATAACTATAGTCCATATCCCCCTGGCCAACACAATATCTCCAAACGTGTGTGCACAAGTTACAGAGTCTGTCATCCCCAAGACAGTTCTATGCTATAGGACACAACTTTGGCTTTGTATGCATTTGCAATAGACTAAGTTGTAGTCATGTTTTACTGTGTATTGAAAGCGTATGAGTTTACTATAACTTAGTGCCTTTTTGTAAACAACAACAAAAAAATGTAAAATTTGGCCTCTGAGAAGCTTGATGAATTTGCTTTATACAGTTGTGAGCTAATATACCTTTATGCATCATCTTTCCCTCTTTCTTTCATTTGTCTTTCTTTCAATCATTAATTAATTAATGAGAAAGGTAAAAAAGTAGCTACTAACTGACTCTTCCTCTAGATTACTTGGATGGATGTTTTTGATGGAAAGCCGTTGCAAGTGGTGATGATGCAAAACTGCACAGGGGCTGAAAGCTTGGGACTAAAAAGCAGGATCAAAAAGAGCGTTTTGGAGATACTGCTTCATGCAACTTCTCCTCTGGATATTTCAGACATCATTCATTTTTGGTTAGAAGTGCAGTCCTCACATCAACTGTACAAATGGAGGAACTATTCGCCCCTGGGTCCAACATGGAAACAGTTGAAGTCTCCACCTTACAATTTCACTCCCACACTGGGGAATTAATCCCTGGGTCTTAACATGGAAACAGTTAAGATTTCCATCATATAACTATAATATATCAAACTGCTGGGTATATAGAGACAAATATGCTACCAAGGTTGGCTCTGGGGACCTTTGCACCATTGGGGACTCAAGTTCCTTTTTCATAATCAGAAACAGTTTCAATATAACCATATACATGTATGTGCTTGCTGAGCATGAGGAGACTTTCAGGATTAGACCTGGGGTCTATCCCCACTCCTAGATTTTGCAATATTGTTTTGATGCTATCCAATATGCTCGAGGACTCATAAAAGGTATGATGTAGACTTCACACAGTTTTTTTTACCTCACTTAGCAACATAACAGACTTGCTTTAGGTAATGTTTGTTCTTAAATCTTGCTCTTTTGAAGGCTTTGAGAAATTTGGATTGGAAGAAGAGAGTGACTTTATTGCTGGCAGTCTACCGAGAAGTCACTATGTCTTTTGTCTACCCAGAGGACCGGAGGAAAACACAACCAGAGGTAAATTGTGTTCCATTTGTACAATTTTCTGCAATCAAGATGCAGTCAAATCTGAGACCACACAGGGGAAGGATCAAGAGTGCTTTTCTAAGCAGAGATGGTCTCTTAGGACAGAGTTATTGTATAGTAAAACTGCTTTGTGGGAATGAGAAATCTGGGTATCTGTAAGAGAGACGATTACTCCATAGGAGCAGTGTCTCTAGCAGAATCCAATGTGACTCATGGTATTTTTGGTGCTCATTTGAAATGAAAAACTGTTGGCCTGCATGGTTTCAGATTTACTGAAACATTTAAAACAGAATTCAAGATAAGTTTATTTCAATGTACCAAATATCTACCAATAGCTTATGCAATCTCAATGTAGAACTTAAAACTCCCTCATGGCACTGAGCAAACATCAATACAGGCCCTAGGATTTCTTGTTTCTTCAAAATATGCAAGGTTAAAAAATATCTCCAGTCTATACATTTATGTTGTAAGTGGCTTCTACAATAAAGTTTTTGCCATACATTAGTGGGCTAGATTATTCAAATTGGGCAAGTTTTGTTTGAATACTCTATGTTGGCTGAAACAGCAACCTTACACAGCTTTGTTTTATTGTTCGTCTAAAAAATGAATACCTTCGTATTTTCAGATGTATGAACAACTTCTTGATGCCTTGTCCAGCCATCATCTGTTCAATGCACAGGTAAACATATGCTATTTCCTGATATTTTTGGTTTTTGAAGAAGGTTTATGAAATGAAAAAAAGAAATGTCCTCCAAGCTTCTCTGTAAGAATGAAGCATTTCATCATATTCTACAGATAACCAACTCTCTATTCTGTAATTGAAAGCCCTGTAAGAATCACAATGGTATCAACAGTTTATGTTTGATGTTGTTCAGGGAAACCTCCTTACAGCATTGTTCCAAAACACAATCTGGCGTCGAATCAACCACTTGAACATCCACCCAGGAATGGAGCTGCGCAACCAGAGCATTGTGTGTCTGCTTGCCCACGCAGGGATCACCTTCCTACAGGTTCCAGAAGACAACACTCTGTTACAGCCTCTTATAACACTGGCCCTCCTACCACAGAACATGGCGGTATGTATCTCTTATTACACTGGCCCTCCTACCACAGAACATGACAGTATGTATCTCTTATTACACTGGCCTTCCTACTACAGAACATGGCAGTATGTATCCTTCATTACCCTAGCCCTCCTACCACAGAACATGGCGGTATGTATCTCTTATTACACTGGCCCTCCTGCCACAGAACATGACAGTATGTATTTCTTATTACACTGGCCTTCCTACCACAGAACATGACAGTATGAATCTCTTATTACACTGGCCTTCCTACCACAGAACATGACAGTATGTATTTCTTATTACACTGGCCTTCCTACCACAGAACATGACAGTTGTATCTCTTATTACACTGGCTCTCCTGCCACAGAACATGGCGGTATGTATCTCTTATTTCCCTGGCCCTCCTACCACAGAACATGTCGGTATGTATCTCTTATTACACGGGCCCTCCTACCACAGAACATGACAGTATGTATTTCTTATTACACTGGCCTTCCTACCACAGAACATGACAGTATGTATTTCTTATTACACTGGCCTTCCTACCACAGAACATGACAGTTGTATCTCTTATTACACTGGCTCTCCTACCCCAGAACATGGCGGTATGTATCTCTTATTACACTTGCCCTCCTACCCCAGAACATGACAGTATGTATCTCTTAGTACACTGGCCTTCCTACTACAGAACATAGCAGTATGTATCCTTCATTACACTAGCCCTCCTACCACAGAACATGGCTATATGTATCTCTTATTACACTGGCCTTCCTACCACAGAACATGGCGGAATGTATCTCTTATTACACTGGTCCTCCTACCACAGAACATGGCGGGATGTATCTCTTATTACACTGGTCCACCTACCACAGAACATGGCGGTGTGTATCTCTGATTACACTGGCCCTCCTACCAGAGAACATGGCTGTATGTATCTCTTATTACACTGGCCTTCCTACCACAGAACATGACAGTTGTATCTCTTATTACACTGGCCCTCCTACCACAGAACATGGCGGTGTGTATCTCTGATTACACTGGTTCTCCTTCCACAGAACATGGCGGTATGTATCTCTTATTACACTGGTCCTCCTACCACAGAACATGGCGGTATGTATCTCTTATTACACTGGCCCTCCTACCACAGAACATGGCTGTATGTATCTCTTATTACACTGGCCCTCCTACCACAGAACATGGCGGTATGTATCTCTGATTACACTGGCCCTCCTACCACAGAACATGGCTGTATGTATCTCTTATTACACTGGCCCTCCTACCACAGAACATGGCGGTATGTATCTCTGATTACACTGGCTCTCCTACCACAGAACATGGCGGTATGTATCCCTTATCATGCTCACCCCCACCTCCATTTTATATTAGGCCCTGTTTATTTTGTTTCTTTCAAATATTTTGACTGTACATGTTCTGGTATGGGGAGCGTCAGTCCATCCATCCACTCTTTGGTAACTTGATAACTTGATCAAATATCATTTGATTTGACTGTTCGACAAGGTACAATATGTTTTCTCCTTTCACCACATCTTCAAATATTTCAATTTTTACAGAATAAAACAGTACAATTGAGTTATGTCTTGTTACATTTCAGTATTTCCATTTATTTTAATACAAATGTGCATCAGAAGGATTTAAGGATGTCAGTTTGGCAATGACATGGGGCGGGCGCATGTTGTACAACCTCTGGGGTACGCTACTTAATTTCATTTTCTTTTTCTCCAGAGGTGCTTTTTACCCACAATGCCACAGGATGACATGTCAGAGGTCAAGGAAGCTCTGTTAGCAGCCAGGGATCTTCATGGCAATGAAAATCCTGTTGTTTATCGTAAGTGATCATAGTAAATCTGAATGGTAAAATACCTGCAAAGGCTCTACCTTGAATTGGTTTCACTCACACAATTTCTTTTCATAAAGTTAACATCATTTTAGTTAACTTTGTAAGTTCAGTTTCATACCTTTGTAATACAAAGTTTTTGCTATGAATATGTCTTACCATGGCTCTCATATGCTGCACTTATTCATTTTGGCCTTATCAGTTCGATGTAACTCAGCTCCTGCCCACATTAGCCAGGGGAACTGTAACAAGTATAGGTAGGGGTCGTTCCACAGCCAAGCTGCTTCCTGGCACCCGGTAAACTCGTAAACTTGACATTAACTAGTATTGACCCTTGGCACAACTCTGTTGGATAACAACAAACCTATACTGTAAAGGTTTTACACACATTTTTACTATTAAAGTGCTATAAAAGTGGTGAAAAGACTGCCGTTTGATTTATCATAGTGATGTTATTGAAGCGCTTTTTTCATTTCAGGTTGTCCAAATGGTCATCCCTATATCATAGGAAATGTAAGTTAATTATCAATGGTCATCCCTATATCATAGGAAATGTAAGTTAATTATCAATGGTCATCCCTATATCATAGGAAATGTAAGTTAATTATCAATGGTCATCCCTATATCATAGGAAATGTAAGTTAATTATCAATGGTCATCCCTATATCATAGGAAATGTAAGTTAATTATCAATGGTCATCCCTATATCATAGGAAATGTAAGTTAATTATCAATGGTCATCCCTATATCATAGGAAATGTAAGTTAATTATCAATGGTCATCCCTATATCATAGGAAATGTAAGTTAATTATCAATGGTCATCCCTATATCATAGGAAATGTAAGTTAATTATCAATGGTCATCCCTATATCATAGGAAATGTAAGTTAATTATCAATGGTCATCCCTATATCATAGGAAATGTAAGTTAATTATCAATGGTCATCCCTATATCATAGGAAATGTAAGTTAATTATCAATGGTCATCCCTATATCATAGGAAATGTAAGTTAATTATCAATGGTCATCCCTATATCATAGGAAATGTAAGTTAATTATCAATGGTCATCCCTATATCATAGGAAATGTAAGTTAATTATCAATGGTCATCCCTATATCATAGGAAATGTAAGTTAATTATCAATGGTCATCCCTATATCATAGGAAATGTAAGTTAATTATCAATGGTCATCCCTATATCATAGGAAATGTAAGTTAATTATCAATGGTCATCCCTATATCATAGGAAATGTAAGTTAATTATCAATGGTCATCCCTATATCATAGGAAATGTAAGTTAATTATCAATGGTCATCCCTATATCATAGGAAATGTAAGTTAATTATCAATGGTCATCCCTATATCATAGGAAATGTAAGTTAATTATCAATGGTCATCCCTATATCATAGGAAATGTAAGTTAATTATCAATGGTCATCCCTATATCATAGGAAATGTAAGTTAATTATCAATGGTCATCCCTATATCATAGGAAATGTAAGTTAATTATCAATGGTCATCCCTATATCATAGGAAATGTAAGTTAATTATCAATGGTCATCCCTATATCATAGGAAATGTAAGTTAATTATCAATGGTCATCCCTATATCATAGGAAATGTAAGTTAATTATCAATGGTCATCCCTATATCATAGGAAATGTAAGTTAATTATCAATGGTCATCCCTATATCATAGGAAATGTAAGTTAATTATCAATGGTCATCCCTATATCATAGGAAATGTAAGTTAATTATCAATGGTCATCCCTATATCATAGGAAATGTAAGTTAATTATCAATGGTCATCCCTATATCATAGGAAATGTAAGTTAATTATCAATGGTCATCCCTATATCATAGGAAATGTAAGTTAATTATCAATGGTCATCCCTATATCATAGGAAATGTAAGTTAATTATCAATGGTCATCCCTATATCATAGGAAATGTAAGTTAATTATCAATGGTCATCCCTATATCATAGGAAATGTAAGTTAATTATCAATGGTCATCCCTATATCATAGGAAATGTAAGTTAATTATCAATGGTCATCCCTATATCATAGGAAATGTAAGTTAATTATCAATGGTCATCCCTATATCATAGGAAATGTAAGTTAATTATCAATGGTCATCCCTATATCATAGGAAATGTAAGTTAATTATCAATGGTCATCCCTATATCATAGGAAATGTAAGTTAATTATCAATGGTCATCCCTATATCATAGGAAATGTAAGTTAATTATCAATGGTCATCCCTATATCATAGGAAATGTAAGTTAATTATCAATGGTCATCCCTATATCATAGGAAATGTAAGTTAATTATCAATGGTCATCCCTATATCATAGGAAATGTAAGTTAATTATCAATGGTCATCCCTATATCATAGGAAATGTAAGTTAATTATCAATGGTCATCCCTATATCATAGGAAATGTAAGTTAATTATCAATGGTCATCCCTATATCATAGGAAATGTAAGTTAATTATCAATGGTCATCCCTATATCATAGGAAATGTAAGTTAATTATCAATGGTCATCCCTATATCATAGGAAATGTAAGTTAATTATCAATGGTCATCCCTATATCATAGGAAATGTAAGTTAATTATCAATGGTCATCCCTATATCATAGGAAATGTAAGTTAATTATCAATGGTCATCCCTATATCATAGGAAATGTAAGTTAATTATCAATGGTCATCCCTATATCATAGGAAATGTAAGTTAATTATCAATGGTCATCCCTATATCATAGGAAATGTAAGTTAATTATCAATGGTCATCCCTATATCATAGGAAATGTAAGTTAATTATCAATGGTCATCCCTATATCATAGGAAATGTAAGTTAATTATCAATGGTCATCCCTATATCATAGGAAATGTAAGTTAATTATCAATGGTCATCCCTATATCATAGGAAATGTAAGTTAATTATCAATGGTCATCCCTATATCATAGGAAATGTAAGTTAATTATCAATGGTCATCCCTATATCATAGGAAATGTAAGTTAATTATCAATGGTCATCCCTATATCATAGGAAATGTAAGTTAATTATCAATGGTCATCCCTATATCATAGGAAATGTAAGTTAATTATCAATGGTCATCCCTATATCATAGGAAATGTAAGTTAATTATCAATGGTCATCCCTATATCATAGGAAATGTAAGTTAATTATCAATGGTCATCCCTATATCATAGGAAATGTAAGTTAATTATCAATGGTCATCCCTATATCATAGGAAATGTAAGTTAATTATCAATGGTCATCCCTATATCATAGGAAATGTAAGTTAATTATCAATGGTCATCCCTATATCATAGGAAATGTAAGTTAATTATCAATGGTCATCCCTATATCATAGGAAATGTAAGTTAATTATCAATGGTCATCCCTATATCATAGGAAATGTAAGTTAATTATCAATGGTCATCCCTATATCATAGGAAATGTAAGTTAATTATCAATGGTCATCCCTATATCATAGGAAATGTAAGTTAATTATCAATGGTCATCCCTATATCATAGGAAATGTAAGTTAATTATCAATGGTCATCCCTATATCATAGGAAATGTAAGTTAATTATCAATGGTCATCCCTATATCATAGGAAATGTAAGTTAATTATCAATGGTCATCCCTATATCATAGGAAATGTAAGTTAATTATCAATGGTCATCCCTATATCATAGGAAATGTAAGTTAATTATCAATGGTCATCCCTATATCATAGGAAATGTAAGTTAATTATCAATGGTCATCCCTATATCATAGGAAATGTAAGTTAATTATCAATGGTCATCCCTATATCATAGGAAATGTAAGTTAATTATCAATGGTCATCCCTATATCATAGGAAATGTAAGTTAATTATCAATGGTCATCCCTATATCATAGGAAATGTAAGTTAATTATCAATGGTCATCCCTATATCATAGGAAATGTAAGTTAATTATCAATGGTNATCCTTATATCAAAGGAAATGTAAGTTAATTATCAATGGTCATCCTTATATCAAAGGAAATGTAAGTTAATTATCAGTGGTCATCCATATATCAAAGGAAATGTAAGTTAATTATCAATGGTCATCCATATATCATAGGAAATGTAAGTTAATTATCAATGGTCATCCATATATCATAGGAAATGTACACATATTATTTTAAGACTGTACATAGTTATAGCCATAAGAAGGCGCAAGGGAATATTGAAATTGACTGAAGCTTCAAGATACTATTTAATACTTATTTCCAGTGTGGAAGGCCAGCAGTACTGGGGAAGTGTAAGGACTGTGGAGCAGATATTGGGGGACAAGGCTATGTCCTCAGCAACGGAAACGTACAGGACGATGGGTAAGGGTCAGTTTACGGTAAAATTAGGTATAACATACAGGATGATGGGTAAGGGTCTACATTTGGTGTAGCATACAGGATGATGGGTAAGGGTCTACATTAGGTATAACATACAGGATGATGGGTAAGGGTCTACATTTGGTGTAGCATACAGGATGATGGGTAAGGGTCTACATTAGGGGTAGTATACAGGATGATTGGTAAGGATCTACATTAGGTATGTAAGGGTCTACATTAGGTATAGCATACAGGATGGTGGGTAAGGGTCTACATTAAGTGTTGTATACAGGACGATGGGTAAGGGTCTACATTAGGTGTAGTATACAGGATGATTGGTAAGGGTCCACATTAGGTATAGCATACAGGATGATGGGTAAGGGTCTACATTTGGTGTAGCATACAGGATGATTGGTAAGGGTCTACATTAGGTATAGCATACAGGATGGTGGGTAAGGGTCTACATAAGGTGTAGCATACAGGATGATGGGTAAGGGTCTGTTTTAGGTATAATTAGGTATAGCAAACAGGATGATTAGTAAGGGTCTACATTAGGTATAGCATACAGGATGGCGGGCAAGGGTCTACATAAGGTGTAGCATACAGGATGATGGGTAAGGATCTGTTTTAGGTATAATTAGGTATAGCAAACAGGATGATTAGTAAGGGTCTACATTAGGTATAGCATACAGGATGGTGGGTAAGGGTCTACATTAGGTGTAGCATACAGGATAATTGGTAAGGGTCCACATTAGGTGTAGTATACAGGATGATGGGTAAGGGTCTGTTTTAGGTATAATTAGGTATAGCAAACAGGATGATTAGTAAGGGTCTACATTAGGTATAGCATACAGGGTGATGGGTTAGGTATAGTATACAGGATGATGGGTAAGGGTCTACATTAGGTATAGCATACAGGATGGTGGGTAAGGGTCTACATTAGGTGTAGCATACAGGATAATTGGTAAGGGTCTACATTAGGTATGGCATACAGGGTGATGGGTAAGGGTCTACATTAGGTATGGCATACAGGGTGATGGGTAAGGGTCTACATTAGGTATGGCATACAGGGTGATGGGTAAGGGTCTACATTAGGTATGGCATACAGGGTGATGGGTAAGGGTCTACATTAGGTATGGCATACAGGATGATGGGTAAGGGTCTACATTAAGTGTTGTATACAGGATGGTGGGTAAGGGTCTACATTAGGTGTAGCAAACAGGATGATGGGTAAGGGTCTGTTTTAGGTATAATTAGGTATAGCAAACAGGATGATTAGTAAGGGTCTACATTAGGTATAGCATACAGGATGTTGGGTTAGGTACAGCATACAGGATGATGGGTTAACCAGATGATTGGTAAGGGTCTACATTAGGTATGGCATACAGGGTGATGGGTAAGGGTCTACATTAGGTATGGCATACAGGGTGATGGGTAAGGGTCTACATTAGGTATGGCATACAGGGTGATGGGTAAGGGTCTACATTAGGTATGGCATACAGGGTGATGGGTAAGGGTCTACATTAGGTATGGCATACAGGGTGATGGGTAAGGGTCTACATTAGGTATGGCATACAGGGTGATGGGTAAGGGTCTACATTAGGTATGGCATACAGGGTGATGGGTAAGGGTCTACATTAGGTATGGCATACAGGGTGATGGGTAAGGGTCTACATTAGGCACAGCATACAGGGTGATGGGTAAGGATCTACATTAGGTGTAGTATACAGGATGATGGGTAAGGGTCTACATTGGGTGTAGTATACAGGATGATTGGTAAGGGTCCACATTAGGTGTAGTATACAGGATGATGGGTAAGGGTCTGTTTTAGGTATAATTAGGTATAGCAAACAGGATGATTAGTAAGGGTCTACATTAGGTATAGCATACAGGATGTTGGGTTAGGTACAGCATACAGGATGATGGGTTAACAGGATGATTGGTAAGGGTCTACATTAGTTATGGCATACAGGATGATTGGTAAGGATCTACATTAGGTATAGTATACAGGATGATTGGTAAGGATCTACATTAGGTATAGCATACAGGAGTATAGCATACAGGATGGTGGGTAAGGGTCCACATTAGGTATAGCATACAGGATGATTGGTAAGGGTCCACATTAGGTATAGCATACAGGATGATTGGTAAGGATCTACATTAGGTATGGCATACAGGATAATTGGTAAGGGTCTACATTAGGGATGGCATACAGGATGATTGGTAAGGATCTACATTAGGTATGGCATACAGGATGATGGGTAAGGGTCTACATTAAGTGTTGTATACAGGATGGTGGGTAAGGGTCTTCATTAGGTGTAGCAAACAGGATGATGGGTAAGGGTCTGTTTTAGGTATAATTAGGTATAGCAAACAGGATGATTAGTAAGGGTCTACATTAGGTATAGCATACAGGATGATTGTTAAGGGTCTACATTAGGTGTAGTATACAGGATGATTGGTAAGGATCTACATTAGGTATGGCATACAAGATAATTGGTAAGGGTCTACATTAGGTATGGCATACGTAGTATACAGGATGATTGGTAAGGGTCTACATTAAGTGTAGTATACAGGATGGTGGGTAAGGGTCTACATAAGGTGTAGTATACAGGATGATTGGTAAGGATCTACATTAGGTATGGCATACAGGATGATGGGTAAGGGCCTACATTAGGTATGGCATACAGGATGATTGGTAATGATCTACATTAGGTATAGCATACAGGATGATTGGTAAGGGTCCACATTAGGTGTAGTATACAGGATGATGGGTAAGGGTCTACATTAGGTATAACATACAGGATGATGGGTAAGGGTCTACATTAGGTATAGCATACAGGATGATGGGTTAGGTACAGCATACAGGATGATGGGTTAGGTATAGCATACAGGGTGATGGGTTAGGTATAGTATACAGGATGATGGGTAAGGGTCTACATTAGGTACAGCATACAGGATGATCATGATTGGTAAGTGTCTACATTAGGTGTAGCATACAGGATGATTGGTAAGGGTCAACATTAGGTACAGCATACAGGGTGATGGGCTAGGTATAGCAAAGAGGATGATGGGTAAGGGTCTACATTAGGTATGGCATACAGGATGATGGGTAAGGGTCTACATTAGGTATGGCATACAGGGTGATGGGTAAGGGTCTACATTAGGCACAGCATACAGGGTGATGGGTAAGGATCTACATAAGGTATGGCATACAGGATGATTGGTACGGGTCTACATTAGGTATGGCATACAGGATGATTGGTAAGGGTCTACATTAGGTATGGCATACAGGATGATGGGTAAGGGCCTACATTAGGTATGGCATACAGGATGATTGGTAAGGGTCTACATTAGGTATGGCAAACAGGATGATGGGTAAGCGTCTTCATTAGCATCCCTAGGCCAAGGGGACTCAATTTTTGTATAAACGGTGGGTATGGCCTCCCTAGGGGCAGAGGGGTGGGGCCGAATATGGGAAATAGAGGTAAAACTTTTTAAATCCTTTTTCTACCGTGGGGGTAATGGGATTTTATCCTAATTTTGTCTGGAGCATCCTTAGACCAAGGGAACTCAATTTTGTTTAAACAGTGGGTGTGGCCCCCCTGGAGCCAGAGAGGTGCGGCCCAATAGGGGAAATAGAGGTAAAACCTTTAAAATCCTTCTCTTACTGTAGGGATTAAGGGATTATATCCTCATTTTAATCTGGAGCATCTTTGGGCCAAAAGGACTCAATGTTGTATAAACGGTGGATGTGACACCCCTAGGGGAAGAGGGGTTGGGCGGAATAGGGGAAATAGAGGTAAACCTGTAAATTCCTTCTTCTACCATAGGAATTAAAGGATTTTATCCCAATTTTGTCTGGAGCATCCTTGGGCCAAGGGGACTCAATTTTGTATAAACAGTGGGTGTGGCCCCCTGGGGGCAGAGAGGTGGGGCCTTAAAGGGAAAATAGAGGATAAAACCTTTTAAAATCCTTTTTCTATCGTATGGATTAAGGGATTTTATCCTTATTTGGTCTGGAGCATCCTTGGGGCAAGAGGACTCAATTTTGTATTAACGGTGGGTGTGGCCTCCCTGGGCGAAGGGGACTAATTTGTATAAATGGTAGGCGTGGCTCTCATGGGGGCAGAGCCCAAAAGGGGAAATAGAGGTAAAAACCTTTGAAATCCTTCTTCTTCTACCATAGGAAATAAGGGATTTTAGCCCAATTCAACCTAGAGCATACTAAATTTTGTATAAACAATGGGTTTGGACCCATGGAGGCTGAGAGTTGTGGGCCCAATAGGGAAATTAGAGGTTTAAATCTTTAAAATCTTTCTTCTTCTGTACTATTGGAAGGATCTTGTGTTATAAGAATGCTTTCCCATGGTTGCTTTATTATCCAGGTGAGCGATACAGGCCCCCTGGGCCTCTTGTTTACTATAACAGCACATTTATGTCCAGGTATTTGAATTTCTGCTCACAAGAATGTCAGGTCAGATGGGAGCAAGTGAAACAATCATTCCCGCAATAATTTTCATAAAGAAAACATTTTGTAATACAGGTTCCAGAGCTTTCTAATGTTAAATACATCATTGTTCAATTAAACAAACTTATTGGATTTTGTAGTGAATTTAAAAATCAGTATGTAATAAAATTATTGTGTGAAACACTGGTGCATCATGCTGAAGAAAAAACATTGAACAGTGCCCTTCTACATGCCAGCATTTATGACTGAATTTTTGTTAATGAATATAAATTGATGTTAAAAGGTAAGATCTGTGGATAAAGACCGATATTTTTCTCTCTTGTAAATATGCATTGTTCTATTTTTCCAAGCTGTACAAATGTGTATTCCTGTAGATTTGTTATATTTTGTGCATGCCTTCTTCCTCCAATTGGCCTCTCTTTGTGTTTCATTGATGATAATGTGACTTTATACAAGAATATAAGTACAATTGTAGTATAAGTAATTTGCAGCATCCTATTGGAAAGTTAAATTCCTCAATATAAAGGCCTTTGTAGATGGTTTCTTGAGCCTTGATACCGAAGAAACCAAGATAAATGTTACACAAGGAATTTGACATTTAATTGCATAAGTGTTGCATTTAGACTAAATTAAAATTGGCATAAAGTGTGAAGTAATGTTTTAACCCTTGATCAAAACTGAATTAAACTGTGAAATAATGAGTGATTTACTTACTGACCCCAGGACTGACAAGACCAAACCTGGCCATATTCTTGGTCGGGCTGACCAGAGAACAGATGTTGTTGTGGCTGAAAGAAAGATGTCCCGGGTCACCTGCGTCATACTGAGGCTCCTTACCCATGTAGCAATGCTGTTGGGCACCAACGAAAATCCTCAAGTACGAGATTACACATGCTCCTTGTTGTTGACTGAAGAGACTGGTTCCTCTCACTGATTTCCATTCCAGAGTAAAAGGATTCATGATGAACCATGAAATTGTAAAAAGAAATCTTTTTAGTATCAATTCACATGACAACAGTACATGTTTGAAAATAATTTTCTTCAGTAATTATGATTTAACAGACATAAGACATTGTCAAAGTTTGGTAAAAATTCATTATTACACTGTAAGTTGATTGTGTATTTGTAGGTGATCTGTAGTATGATCAAACCAGACATTCCAGATAACAAAATAGTGGAATTCCTGCTAAACCACATCGAACTGGACATCGCCAGTCTACAACGAGTGACTGGGCGGAGTGTGGATGATGTTCTACTGCTGATACACAAGGTCCTGTCTAGTGTCACAGAGACCTACAACAATGGAGGTACGTCAGTTGTAGTAAACATGTAATACAGTTCATGTTACACTAGGTCCTGTCTATAGTGTCACAGAGACCTACAACAATGGAGGTACGTCAGTTGTAGTAAACATGTAATACAGTACATGTTACACAAGGTCTTGTCTAGTGTCACAGAGACCTACAACAATGGAGGTACGTCAGTTGTAGAAAACATGTAATACAGTTCATGTTACACAAGGTCCTGTCTAGTGTCACAGAGATCTACAACAATAGAGGTTTGTTAATTGTAGTAATTATTTGGTAAAAGTATTACACATCATAATGAGTTGTAACTTTGAAAGTTTTTAAAAGTGCAGTTGTTTTTAAACGCCCGTCAAATTTGACAGGAGTATTATGGTATGGCGTTGTCCGTCCGTGCGTCCATCCGGCGTAAACTTTTGTTTGTCCGGCAATCTCCTCATTTTTGTAACGGATCTCTTTGTAACTTAGTAGGCTAAATAATCATGATATGTTGTGTTTCTTTGAAAAGAATTTTGAATCAACACTTTTTGCAAAAGTTATTGCCCTTTGTTTATTTCAGTATTTGATTTTTGTCCGGCAATCTCCTTCTACATTTTTCAACGGATCTCTTTGAAACTTGATTTAATTATAATCATGATATGAAGTTGTGTCGATCTGCCTTAAAAGAATTTTAATTCGACAATTTTTCCAAAAGTTATTGCCCTTTGTTCATTTCAGTATTTGATTTTTGTCCGGCATTCTCTTCCTACATTTTTCAACGGATCTCTTGCAAACTTAGTAGGCTAAATAATCATGATATCTTGTTGTGTTTCCTTGAAAAGAATTTTGATTCGACTATTTTTGCAAAAGTTATTGCCCTTTGCATGTTCATTTCAGTATTTTCTCCAACATTTTCATAGCATGTCAGCTAACCACTCTTTGAATGATGCAGATCTTATTTCAATGTAAGAAAATATTACTATCACTGTTTATTAATGTTTGTTGGTTTAGGTGAATATTAAAGGAAAGGTGATGGAACTCCAGGATCTAAAAAACTTTTATGTGACAACAATCTGCATTTCAGGGGCACAGAGTGCAGACTTATGTAGCCTGGTCACCAAGAAAGCTAGAAACCAGTGGGAGGAGATGTTCAGCAAACATTGTCTGTCACCACTGTTACAGGTAGAGTGTTTAATTGTCACCACTGTTACAGGTAGTGTTTAATTGTCACCACTGTTACAGGTAGTGTGTTTAATTGTCACCACTGTTACAGGTATAGAGTCTTTAATTGTCACCACTGTTACAGGTAGAGTGTTTAACTGTCACCACTGTTACAGGTAGAGTGTTTAACTGTCACCACTGTTACAGGTAGAGTCTTTAACTGTCACCACTGTTACAGGTAGAGTGTTTAACTGTCACCACTGTTACAGGTAGAGTGTTTAACTGTCACCACTGTTACAGGTAGAGTGTTTAACTGTCACCACTGTTACAGGTAGAGTGTTTAACTGTCACCACTGTTACAGGTAGAGTGTTTAACTGTCACCACTGTTACAGGTAGAGTGTTTAACTGTCACCACTGTTACAGGTAGAGTGTTTAACTGTCACCACTGTTACAGGTAGAGTGTTTAACTGTCACCACTGTTACAGGTAGAGTGTTTAACTGTCACCACTGTTACAGGTAGAGTGTTTAACTGTCACCACTGTTACAGGTAGAGTGTTTATAGTCACAACTGTTACAGGTATAGAGTGTTTAATTGTCACCACTGTTACAGGTAGAGTGTTTATAGTCACCACTGTTACAGGTATAGAGTGTTTAATTGTCACCACTGTTACAGGTAGAGTGTTTAACTGTCACCACTGTTACAGGTAGAGTGTTTAACTGTCACCACTGTTACAGGTAGAGTGTTTAATTGTCACCACTGTTACAGGTAGAGTGTTTAATTGTCACCACTGTTACAGGTAGAGTGTTTAATTGTCACCACTGTTACAGGTAGAGTGTTTAATTGTCACCACTGTTACAGGTAGAGTGTTTAATTGTCACCACTGTTACAGGTAGAGTGTTTAATTGTCACCACTGTTACAGGTAGAGTGTTTAATTGTCACCACTGTTACAGGTAGAGTGTTTAATTGTCACCACTGTTACAGGTAGAGTGTTTAATTGTCACCACTGTTACAGGTAGAGTGTTTAATTGTCACCACTGTTACAGGTAGAGTGTTTAATTGTCACCACTGTTACAGGTAGAGTGTTTAATTGTCACCAATATTACAGGTAGAGTGTTTAATTGTCACCACTGTTACAGGTAGAGTGTTTATAGTCACCATTGTTACAGTTAGAGTGTTTAATTTTCACCACTGTTACAGTTAGAGTGTTTAATTGTCACCACTGTTACAGGTATAGAGTGTTTAATTGTCACCACTGTTACAGGTAGAGTGTTTATAGTCACCATTGTTACAGGTAGAGTGTTTAACTGTCACCACTGTTACAGGTAGAGTCTTTAACCGTCACCACTGTTACAGGTAGAGTGTTTAATTCTCACCACTGTTACAGGTAGAGTGTTTAATTGTCACCACTGTTACAGGTAGAGTGTTTAATTGTCACCACTGTTACAGGTAGAGTGTTTAATTGTCACCACTGTTACAGGTAGAGTGTTTAATTGTCACCACTGTTACAGGTAGAGTGTTTAATTGTCACCACTGTTACAGGTAGAGTGTTTAATTGTCACCACTGTTACAGGTAGAGTGTTTAATTGTCACCACTGTTACAGGTAGAGTGTTTAATTGTCACCACTGTTACAGGTAGAGTGTTTAATTGTCACCACTGTTACAGGTAGAGTGTTTAATTGTCACCACTGTTACAGGTAGAGTGTTTAATTGTCACCACTGTTACAGGTAGAGTGTTTAATTGTCACCACTGTTACAGGTAGAGTGTTTAATTGTCACCACTGTTACAGGTAGAGTGTTTAATTGTCACCACTGTTACAGGTAGAGTGTTTAATTGTCACCACTGTTACAGGTAGAGTGTTTAATTGTCACCACTGTTACAGGTAGAGTGTTTAATTGTCACCACTGTTACAGGTAGAGTGTTTAATTGTCACCACTGTTACAGGTAGAGTGTTTAATTGTCACCACTGTTACAGGTAGAGTGTTTAATTGTCACCACTGTTACAGGTAGAGTGTTTAATTGTCACCACTGTTACAGGTAGAGTGTTTAATTGTCACCACTGTTACAGGTAGAGTGTTTAATTGTCACCACTGTTACAGGTAGAGTGTTTAATTGTCACCACTGTTACAGGTAGAGTGTTTAATTGTCACCACTGTTACAGGTAGAGTGTTTAATTGTCACCACTGTTACAGGTAGAGTGTTTAATTGTCACCACTGTTACAGGTAGAGTGTTTAATTGTCACCACTGTTACAGGTAGAGTGTTTAATTGTCACCACTGTTACAGGTAGAGTGTTTAATTGTCACCACTGTTACAGGTAGAGTGTTTAATTGTCACCACTGTTACAGGTAGAGTGTTTAATTGTCACCACTGTTACAGGTAGAGTGTTTAATTGTCACCACTGTTACAGGTAGAGTGTTTAATTGTCACCACTGTTACAGGTAGAGTGTTTAATTGTCACCACTGTTACAGGTAGAGTGTTTAATTGTCACCACTGTTACAGGTAGAGTGTTTAATTGTCACCACTGTTACAGGTAGAGTGTTTAATTGTCACCACTGTTACAGGTAGAGTGTTTAATTGTCACCACTGTTACAGGTAGAGTGTTTAATTGTCACCACTGTTACAGGTAGAGTGTTTAATTGTCACCACTGTTACAGGTAGAGTGTTTAATTGTCACCACTGTTACAGGTAGAGTGTTTAATTGTCACCACTGTTACAGGTAGAGTGTTTAATTGTCACCACTGTTACAGGTAGAGTGTTTAATTGTCACCACTGTTACAGGTAGAGTGTTTAATTGTCACCACTGTTACAGGTAGAGTGTTTAATTGTCACCACTGTTACAGGTAGAGTGTTTAATTGTCACCACTGTTACAGGTAGAGTGTTTAATTGTCACCACTGTTACAGGTAGAGTGTTTAATTGTCACCACTGTTACAGGTAGAGTGTTTAATTGTCACCACTGTTACAGGTAGAGTGTTTAATTGTCACCACTGTTACAGGTAGAGTGTTTAATTGTCACCACTGTTACAGGTAGAGTGTTTAATTGTCACCACTGTTACAGGTAGAGTGTTTAATTGTCACCACTGTTACAGGTAGAGTGTTTAATTGTCACCACTGTTACAGGTAGAGTGTTTAATTGTCACCACTGTTACAGGTAGAGTGTTTAATTGTCACCACTGTTACAGGTAGAGTGTTTAATTGTCACCACTGTTACAGGTAGAGTGTTTAATGGTCACCACCGTTACAGGTAGAGTGTTTAATTGTCACCACTGTTACAGGTAGAGTGTTTAATTGTCACCACTGTTACAGGTAGAGTGTTTAATTGTGACCAATGTTACAGGTATAGAGTCTTTAATTGTCACCACTGTTACAGGTATAGAGTCTTTAACTGTCACCATTGTTACAGGTAGAGTGTTTATTGTCACCACTGTTACAGGTAGAGTGTTTAATTGTCACCACTGTTACAGGTAGAGTGTTTAATTGTCACCACTGTTACAGGTAGAGTGTTTAATTGTCACCACTGTTACAGGTAGAATGTTTAATTGTCACCACTGTTACAGGTAGATTGTTTAATTGTCACCACCGTTACAGGTAGAGTGTTTAATTGTCACCAATGTTACAGGTAGTGTTTATAGTCACCACTGTTACAGGTAGAGTGTTTATAGTCACCACTGTTACAGGTAGAGTGTTTAATTGTCACCACTGTTACAGGTGGTATTTACACCTAAATACTTACAGTCCTGGTACCCTATGTATTTGTATTGTCATTTCTTTAGATACCTAAACATAAAGTCCTGATACCCTATGTATTTGTATTGTCATTTCTTTAGATACTTAAACATAAAGTCCTTTAGATACTTAAACATAAAGTCCTGATACCCTATGTATTTGTATTGTCATTTCTTTAGATACTTAAACATAAAGTCCTGATACCCTATGTATTTGTATTGTCATTTCTTTAGATACTTAAACATAAGGTCCTGATACCCTATGTATTTGTATTGTAATTCCTTTAGATACTTAAACATAAAGTCCTGATACCCTATGTATTTGTATTGTTATTCCTTTAGATACTTAAACATAAAGTCCTGATACCCTATGTATTTGTATTGTCATTCCTTTAGATACTTAAAAATAAAGTCAGGTTATTATATTTCTTGCTTCAGTGGCTTTAAATTCTAGGGGAATTCACCCCCAATCTCAATTGGTAGGTATACGATGGCGGGTACCAATATTGCTCTAAAATCTCTTGTTGTTATATAGAACTTATGAAGATCTTACCATGGTGGGTACCAAGATCGCTCTCAAATCTCTTGCTGTTATATAGAACTTAGGAAGATCTTACAATAGTGGGTACTAAGATTGCTCCAAGATTTCTTGTTGTTATATAGAATTTAGGAAGATCTTACAAAAGTGGGTACCAAGATCACTCTTAAGATCTCTTGTTGTTATGTAGAACTTAGGAAGATCTTACAATAGTGGGTACTAAGATTGCTCCAAGATCTCTTGTTGTTATATAGAATTTAGGAAGATCTTACAAAAGTGGGTACCAAGATCACTCTAAGATCTCTTGTTGTTATGTAGAACTTAGGAAGATCTTACAATAGTGGGTATGCCAGTTGTGTATTGATTGAATTGTCTAAAGGTAGAATGTACAGCTTCTTGCTAACTATATAATTTTGCAGGTGATATACAGTTATGAGTTATCTGTCATCTTCTGAATCTCTAGCTACAGTATGTTTAACTACCTTTTTTGTCCTCTGTATCGAGGATCAATTAATTATTACAGAGAATGTTAGTACAAACATTCTTATATTTGTTGATTTAACTGTGAAAGGTAAATAAAACCGGGCGAATATGGGTTTTACTGGTGATTTAGTGGAGTATTAACCTTGATGAAAATTTCTCCTAAGTATAGTAAGTTAGCTGCAGATTAATGTAATGACATTTTTTGTATTTGACAGGATATGGAGAAAACAATAAAATCATGCAACAAGCAACTTACTCAAGACCAGAGACTGGGTAAGTGCTTTCTTATCGGGTTGATAAAACTTGGTATGCTTGGACACCATCAAAAGTGCTATATCATAATTTATATACTTACTGGTATACCTTGTTAATAAAATGCTTTGTGGACATTTTATTTACAGCAATCATTGATGAATAGTAGCCATCATGCTAATATCCATAATCATCTTTTAGAGTGCATAACTATGTAATGTTGACAGTACCAGACTCTGTTGTACCTGACCTGAGGTCTATAACTATGTAATGTTGACAGTACCAGACTCTGTTGTACCTTACCTGAGGTTTATAACTATGTAATGTTGACAGTACCAGACTCTGATGCACCGGACCTCAGGTCTATAACTATGTAATGTTGACAGTACCAGACTCTGTTGTACCTTACCTGAGGTTTATAACTATGTAATGTTGACAGTACCAGACTCTGTTGTACCTTACGTGAGGTCTATAACTATGTAATGTTGACAGTACCAGACTCTGTTGTACCTTACCTGAGGTTTATAACTATGTAATGTTGACAGTACCAGACTCTGTTGTACCTTACGTGAGGTCTATAACTATGTAATGTTGACAGTACCAGACTCTGTTGTACCTTACGTGAGGTCTATAACTATGTAATGTTGACAGTACCAGACTCTGTTGTACCTTACCTGAGGTTTATAACTATGTAATGTTGACAGTACCAGACTCTGTTGTACATCCAGTTATGATATAATATAGATATATATGTTGACAGGATCAGATCCCCTGCTTTGCCTCCTGTTTGAGATAGACACGCCCCAGCACCAAGTTTCCGCTGTGGCTCTACAGGAAGTGGCGTCAGTGTGGAGGTTTCGGTCACGAATCTCAATGGATCACCTCACCACTGTCTTCCAGACAAAGATGGGCAGGGAGCATCAAATCCTCAAGCTATTTCTGGACGAGGTAAATCTAGGACCCTTCTTTTCCTTGAAAACATCAAATTAAGGCCAGATTTTGATTTACAGGAATGATTCTTAGTATAACATATGAAATGAATATATAAAAAATCAATATTTTGAAGAAATCTTTTTCTGAATTTATAGGATTGCCATCTTCGAGCCCTACGTCATGTCCCCAGCATTTTGCGCCTCCAGAGAATGTTGATTCACAAATACCAGAGGAAGCTGGACAGGGCTGAGGCCACAGCCTTTACTGTGGAAAGTGCTCAAAACGACTTTATAGAAGGTGATATTTCACTTCCTTCCAGGAAAAGTTGCGCTATTTGTTGTGCTATAAATGCCTAAGTTTATGACACTATTGTAAATGGTAGATAGGCTCTCATTGACAAATCTGTTTGGTTGATTTTACCTAAGTCTCTCACTGACAAACTTATGTTGTAGATGGCAAAGAAGACGAGGTGAAACAGCTGATACAAGATTTTGCAGAGGCCTGGAATTGTGTCCGACAGGCTCTGGAAACTTTCCGTAAGTCAAAATTTGCTCTACTTTCATAGTGAACAGTAAACAGTAAATTTAAAAACAATCAGATCTTCTTTATTCCCCCACAAGGAAGTTTGAGAAGGTATACCGGAACCAGTTTGTCTGTCAAGCCTTCCCTATGTAGACTAAAAGTATCTTTCCCTGCCTTGAGAGTGTGACAGAAAGGCTCCCTTTTTTACATCCTCAAGGTACGGTACTCTTTTCTCCCAACCTATTATTTTGATCACATCTCCACTGACAGTAGACTGGGATGTTCGTAAACAAAGGCACATGTGGAGTATAAATATTACCATTCACTATTTGTGATATCACAATTTAGCTGATTCCATTCTGCATAAGGCTATCTCTCCCTTAAGGGGTGACAAGCTGATCTTCTCAAGCTAAAACCAGAGACACTTGTAAAGGATGGGAGAATAAATTGATTATAATGCATTCTGCTGCCTCAAGACTGGTACATCAATTTCAGCGAAACTTTGAATACGTGATATGTTCCTAATACATCTGTGCAAAATGTCATTTTTTTTCATTTTGATACTTTTTAGGTCACCTGAGCTTTAGCTCAAGTGACCTATTGCTATCCGTTTTCGTCCGTCGTCGTCCGTTAACATTTTACATTTCAAACTTAAAGTCAAGTTCTGCTGGGCCGATTGAACTGAAAGTTGGTAGGAATGATCGCCTCATGGTCCTGACAAAGTGTTGTTATTTTT
>NW_018404289.1:428608-443129 GCF_002113885.1 Mizuhopecten yessoensis | reverse complement strand
CTTGGCCGATTGAACTGAAACTTTGTAGGAATGATCGAATCATGGACCTGACAAAGTGTTGTTATTTTTCGGGTCAATCAGAAATAAAATTTGGCTGCCATGGCCGCTATTTTGTTAATACCTGTTTCAAACTTAAAAACAAGTTCTAATAGACCGTTCTCACTGAAAATCGGTCTAGGAATGATCAGCTCATGGTCCTGACAAAGTTAAGTTAACATTATACTTAACTATTTTTTACTCAAATTGGTACATATTTCAACAACAAAAATAAATACTGTAGGACTCAGGTGACCGTTAAGGCCCATGGGCCTCTTGTTTTGCAGAGTTATGCCACTTTTGGTGAAATAAAATACCAAAACGGCATCTCTTAAAATGCATGCACTGCGTCAATTTAAAATTAAGTATGCAAAGATTCAGATTAATTTTCATTTTGAGACATTTTCAGAGAGTAATACACTATACATAAAAGAAATTTCCCTGATGACTGCTGTTTAAGTACATGCATAAGTTTTAATTAAACTTTGTTCATTTTGTCAATATGCAAGGTAGTTGCTGAAAATGGTGTTTGATAAAATTAAATTATCGAGACAAATTGATGATAGAAAATAAGTTAAAAAAACAACAGCACCATCAACTTTTTGTGACTGTTATAAAATATTCTGTCTGTTAGTTGTTATTTTAACAACATGAACAACTACAGTGGATAAGTACATGATATTTAGTGTGGTCATAGATCAAAACAGTGGTATATATCCAAGATGGCGGACATTTGTGAACAGGGGGGTTGCTCGCCATTAAGCCCCCTCCTAACTTTTAACCCATCTTTTTTCTCAGGATGGGGGGGCTTATTGGAGGTAAAATAGGTATATCATGATACAGCTGATTTATTTATTTATCAAAGTTGTTTTTGTATAATAGTCTATTAGAACCTGGAAGGCAGGGGAGGGGTAATTTTTGTTTGCTTTACCAGTTCGTTTATTTAACAGCTTGTCCAACAACTGCTGGCATCGCTGTAGTGTCCAAGGAGTTCTGCTCTAAACAGATTACCGACAGTACACCAATCTCTATGTTACTACCAACAAAGAAGGATGCTGGTCTCTGTTCCTATGTACTGGTATACTTCCTCTTAAGGAAACAGAAGAGTTTCCTGGAGAAATACTGCAAGGCTAAAAGACAGAAGTAAGTACGACGTCATATCTTCATATTAGAACAGATTTTCAAAGACAATATCTGAAAGAAAATTATTTGTGTAATTGATGAGCAATGATCTTCTTTACTTGACAATAGCTTTTAAATTCCAATTCGCTTAATCACAGAGTGACTGACTTGCCAAAGGTCAGAATTCAAGACTTGAGTCCTGCCCACCTGATCAGCTACCATCCAGACCGAGACATTCTCCCAATCGTCCTCGCCAACTGTAACTACTCGTTTGAGGTTGGTAAGGGTACCAAGATTGAGTACGACTTTGGAAACATCGAGAGACAACTGGGAGACCGATTCTTGTTTGCAAAATCATACATTGATATAGACGAGGTAAGGGTGATGATAGAAAAGCTTAACTGCCAGATACTAGTACATGTATTTAAGGATTGAATCTTGCTTTTGTCTAGTTTATGGGGTGAAGAACTTGGTTGGCCTATGAGACAAACTTAATGAGCTGCAAAGCAGTTCATATTGATTTGTCACAAGGCCAACTCACTTCATCACTCAATGAGATTGATCAATCACCAGAAAGTCTGATTCTTTCAAGAATGACTGATTCTGTAAGTGCTCTAGAGATCATGACTACTGAATTTAAACAATACTTCTGGGGAATTAGTAGGTCTACTTTTCTTTTAGGCTTCCTACTTCATACTGATAAACTGTGGACATTAACAGCTGGCTGGTGATAATCTTTACTTTTGGCCTTGATATTTTATTACATACATAATGTAGCTTGGCTAGTGATTTTAGACCATATAGTAGTTTTTTCCATTGTTTCCTAGTATAGTGAGTAGTGACCCAATTCTTAGCACAGATGTATAATACTACACCCACCAAACCATCACAACTAAAGACGGTGGGTCATACATTTGATGTAGCATGTAAATGTTAATATACCTCACAAGTTGTTAGCAATATAACCTGGTACTGTATACCAACTGCAGTTAAATGAGGGATGATATTTTGACTGAAGTTTTCCTGAGGAAGCAGTGAGTAACTGGATATCATGTCATCTGATCAATTATTCGGGGGCATACAACTCATTCATCAAGGACCCTAAGGAAGCTGAGGTTAATCATTACAAACATGGATGGAAATGAAGCCATGATAATAATGCTGAACACAAACACCAACTACATGTGACATTATCTGATCAAACCGTTTGTTTCAGAGGTTGTAATAGAAACTCCTTACCATGATAGTGACATGGAATAAGACATTAATGACAGGTAATGTTGTGATGTTACAGATTGAGGTGATGACCTACAGGTCCGATGTTACCAATGCTGTCGTCTTCAAAAATTTGCGGGAGAAAATACCACAGGTTTGGATATTTCTGATATTCCACAAACCCTTTTTGCGTATTGCGTGAGTGTTGTTCAGTGGGAGGCTTATAATATTATCTCTCATCTTCGAATTAGGAGAGACATATTGCTTAAGTACAGATTCTTCTGGTTCTTCTGATAATTTCTTGTCCTGGTCGTAACTTCTAAACCATTCAAGATATATAGATGAAATTCGCAGTATACCTGCATCATTCACAGTCACAGATAATGTGTAGTGCACTGTCAATAGGTCATTGTGACCTTGACCTCAAAGTCAAAGGTCAAATTTACACAAAGTCTTCAGTTGTAAATTTTAGAATTTACCCTGACCTCCCGCATCAGAACTTTTTAATTGCATTAATTCATACATATATTTTATAATCAGTAGTAGGCAGGTTCTCTAATAACCTAATTATATTTAAGAAAATAGTAGATACAGGGTTATTTAAATTTGTTTTGTGTAACAATAGGGGAAAGAATATTGCCCAATAAAGGGCGACATATCTCTTTGTTATAACAAAAACAAATCTGTAGTTTCCTGTTTTAAATAATTCTGTTATCTATCCCCTTTGACTCGCCATCACCTTGGGCAGACGGACATGCCATTTGCAGCATCACCACATCAGCTTATGATAATGACCTAAATGAATTACCCTTGTACAATGTTTAAATTTGTCTGATGGCTCACCAGTGTTATAGTAAAGGTGTCAATACATGGCTGTATTTCTCTCACTTTGTTACTCTTATGCGTATCAGATACAGCTGGGGTCTGCGGTGCGACACCAGATCTGCCAGGAGTTACGGAATCTGCCTGACATCTGTGACTGTCTGGACAAGCTAGACATCACTATCAGTTTCCTAAAGTCTGTTGGGGAGGACCCAATCCTCTCTCTCGACACCTTCATGTCTCAGACCCTCAAACTGACACACCCACTTGTCAGTCCCAAGGTAAGTTACCCACAAACTGACACACCCATTGGCCAGCCCCAAGGTAAGTCACCCTCAAACTGACCCACCCACTGGCCAGTCCCAAGGTAAGTAACTCTCAAACTGACACCCCCACATGTCAGTCCCAAGGTAAGTACCCCTCAAACTGACACAACCATTGGCCAGTCCCAATGAAAGTCACCCTCAAACTGACACACCCACTTGTCAGTCCCACTGAAAGTCACCCTCAAACTGACACACCCACTTGTCAGTCCCAAGGTAAGTTACCCGCAAACTGACACACCCATTGGCCAGCCCCAAGGTAAGTCACTCTCAAACTGACACACCCACTGGCCAGTCCCAATGAAAGTCACCCTCAAACTGACACACCCACTGGTCAGTCCCACTGAAGGTCACCCTCAAACTGACACACCCATTGGCCAGTCCCAATGAAAGTCACCCTCAAACTGACACACCCACTTGTCAGTCCCAAGGTAAGTTACCCACAAACTGACACACCCATTGGCCAGCCCCAAGGTAAGTCCCTCTCAAACTGACACACCCACTGGCCAGTCCCACTGAAAGTCACCCTCAAACCGACACACCCACTTGTCAGTCCCAAGGTAAGTTACCCACAAACTGACACACCCATTGGCCAGCCCCAAGGTAAGTCACCCTCAAACTGACACACCCACTGGCCAATCCCACTGAAAGTCACCCTCAAACTGACACACCCACTGGTCAGTCCCACTGAAGGTCACCCTCAAACTGACACACCCACTGGCCAATCCCACTGAAAGTCACCCTCAAACTGACACACCCACTGGCCAGGCCCACTGAAAGTCACCCTCAAACTGACACACCCACTGGCCAATCCTACGGTAAGTCACAACCTCAGAAGTAAGTCACAACCTCAAAAGCGCGGGGTTTTAATGTTGGAGGAAACTGGAGTACCGGAAGAAAACCCATGTGATGGGGCAAGTGACCCCATACCTTATCACGTCTGTTCTCTCCAATCGAAACCCCAGTGGCCTTGGTGAAAAGCAAGTGCACTATCTACTACATGTGCCACTCGACAACCCCAGCCAATAGATAGCATTTATAAATTTAATTTAAATGTTATGTAAAATTTATCAACAACAAAAAGTTATATTTCTGGAAAGAACTTGTTTATAATGCACATAATGGGTTTTTTTCTGTCCACAGTCCAGGGCAGTTTGTCAGTGTCAACATGTACAATGTCTGTGGCTGACTCTGGCTCAAGAAAAGACAAAGTGTCTAGCAAAGCATAGGAAGGTAAAGTAGGCTGTTATTCTGATGTATAGATATTAACATAGAAAGGTAATGTAGGCTGTTACTCTGATGTATAGATATTAACATATTAGAAAGGCAATGTAGGCTGTTACTCTGACGTATAGATAGTAACATAAAAAGGTAAAGCAGGCTGTTACTCTGATATATAGATATTAACATAGAAAGGTAAAGTAGGCTGTTACTCTGATGTATAGATATTAACATATTAGAAAGGCAATGTAGGCTGTTACTCTGATGTATAGATAGTAACATAAAAAGGTAAAGTAGGCTGTTACTCTGATATATAGATATTAACATAGAAAGGTAATGTAGGCTGTTACTCTGATGTATAGATATTAACATAGAAAGGTAATGTAGGCTGTTACTCTGATATATAGATATTAACATAGAAAGGTAATGTAGGCTGTTACTCTGATGTATAGATATTAACATAGAAAGGTAATGTAGGCTGTTACTCCGATGTATAGATATTAACATAGAAAGGTAAAGTAGGCTGTTACTCTGATGTATATATAGTAACATAGAAAGGTAATGTAGGCTGTTACTCCGATGTATATATAGTAACATAGAAAGGTAATGTAGGCTGTTACTCTGATGTATAGATATTAACATAGAAAGGTAAAGTAGGCTGTTACTCTGATGTATAGATATTAACATAGAAAGGTAATGTAGGCTGTTACTCTGATGTATAGATATTAACATAGAAAGGTAATGTAGGCTGTTACTCTGATGTATAGATATTAACATAGAAAGGTAATGTAGGCTGTTACTCTGATGTATAGATATTAACATAGAAAGGTAATGTAGGCTGTTACTCTGATGTATAGATATTAACATAGAAAGGTAATGTAGGCTGTTACTCTGATGTATAGATATTAACATAGAAAGGTAATGTAGGCTGTTACTCTGATGTATAGATATTAACATAGAAAGGTAATGTAGGCTGTTACTCTGATGTATAGATATTAACATAGAAAGGTAATGTAGGCTGTTACTCTGACGTATAAATATCAACAAGTGTGAAAGTGTATGCTTTTTAGCCCACCATCATCAGCTGTTCAAAAGTTGTTCTATTTAAAAAATTACACTCTTTTCATAAGCTCACCGGGTCCGAAGGACCAAGGTGAGCTATGCCATACAGTGCCTTGTGCCATACAGTGGCGTCTGTTGTCCGTCCGTCAACAATTTCTTTAAACGACTTCTTCAGTTTGATATACCCAATTCAAAGAGAAGAGGAACATTTCTGTTATCATACTTACAGGATGTGTTTGACAGCCTTGGTGATGAGTTCAGAAAGGAGCTGTCGGAACAACAGCGTGATTATCTCCAATATTTTTGTGACGGTCTGCAGACAGACAAGTTGGACTATCTCATGGAACTTCTGTTTGAGTGTATCATGTTGATGATCGCCATTCCACAAAATCAGGATGATGAGGACTACATTGACATACTTGGTCAAAGGTGAGCGTCATGTTACGTCATTTGTAAATGTAGGTATGGGTCACAGTATGGCCGACTCTACACAGCTTCTTGGTCAGAATAGTGCCATTTTGATTTAGGATCACTTAATCTAGTCTCCAATCACTCAATCAATGAATATCTTGACATCAACTTTGTCCTGGAAAGCCAATGATACAATCCTTACATAGAATCAGTAAGAATATCACCTGGAAACTGTTACACCTAGCTGCTGACCCAAAACAACTATGATGCCATTGAATTGAATAATGGCATATTGTCATACTAGAACAAATTGATGTTTTACCACCAGAAGCTAAGAAAACCTAAACAGAAGACCTCTACATGATCACTACTACACAGTATGCATAGACAATCTATACATGATCACTACTACATGGTATGCATAGAAAATTTCTACATGATCACTACTACATGGTATGCATAAAAAATCTATACATGATCACTACTACATGGTATGCATAGAAAATTTCTACATGATCACTACTACATGGTACGCATAGAAAATCTATACATGATCACTACTACATGGTATGCATAGAAAATTTCTACATGATCACTACTACATGGTACGCATAGAAAATCTATACATGATCACTACTACATGGTACGCATAGACAATTTCTACATGATCACTACTACATGGTACGCATAGAAAATCTCTACATGATCACTACTACATGGTACGCATAGAAAATCTCTACATGATCACTACTACATGGTACGCATAGAAAATCTCTACATGATCACTACTACATGGTACGCATAGAAAATCTCTACATGATCACTACTACATGGTATGCATAGAAAATCTCTACATGATCACTACTACATGGTACGCATAGAAAATCTCTACATGATCACTACTACATGGTACACATAGAAAATTTATACATGATCCCTACTACATGGTACGCATAGAAAACCTTTACCTGACTACTACATGGTACGCATAGAAAATCTCTACATGATCACTACTACATGGTATGCATAGAAAATCTCTACATGATCACTACTTCATGGTATGTATAGAAAATCTCTACATGATCACTACTACATGGTAAGCATGGTAAACCTCTACATGATCACTACTACATGGTACACATAGAAAATCTCTACATGATCCCTACTACATGGTATGCATAGAAAATCTCTACATGATCACTACTACATGGTATGCATAGACAATCTCTACATGATCACTACTACATGGTACACATAGAAAATCTCTACATGATCCCTACTACATGGTATGCATAGAAAATATCTACATGATCACTACTACATGGTATGTATAGAAAATCTGTACATGATCACTACTACATGGTAAGCATGGTAAACCTCTACATGATCACTACTACATGGTACGCATAGAAAATCTCTACATGATCACTACTACATGGTATGCATAGAAAATCTCTACATGATCACTACTACATGGTACGCATAGAAAATCTCTACATGATCACTACTACATGGTACGCATAGAAAATCTCTACATGATCACTACTACATGGTACGCATAGAAAATCTCTACATGATCACTACTACATGGTACGCATAGAAAATCTCTACATGATCACTACTACATGGTACGCATAGAAAATCTCTACATGATCACTACTACATGGTACGCATAGAAAATCTCTACATGATCACTACTACATGGTACGCATAGAAAATCTATACATGATCACTACTACATGGTACGCATAGAAAATCTATACATGATCACTACTACATGGTACGCATAGAAAATCTATACATGATCACTACTACATGGTACGCATAGAAAATCTATACATGATCACTACTACATGGTACGCATAGAAAATCTATACATGATCACTACTACATGGTACGCATAGAAAATCTATACATGATCACTACTACATGGTACACATAGAAAATCTATACATGATCACTACTACATGGTACGCATAGAAAATCTCTACATGATCACTACTACATGGTACGCATAGAAAATCTCTACATGATCACTACTACATGGTACGCATAGAAAATCTATACATGATCCCTACTACATGGTACACATAGAAAATCTATACATGATCCCTACTACATGGTACGCATAGAAAATCTATATATGATCCCTACTACATGGTACACATAGAAAATCTCTACATGATCACTACTACATGGTACGCATAGAACATCTCTACATGATCACTACTACATGGTATGTATAGAACATCTATACATGATCACTACTACATGGTATGCATAGAAAATATCTACATGATCACTACTACATGGTATGTATAGAACATCTCTACATGATCACTACTACATGGTATGCATAGAAAATATCTACATGATCACTACTACATGGTACGCATAGAAAATATCTACATGATCACTACTACATGGTACGCATAGAAAATCTCTACATGATCACTACTACTTGGTACGCTTTGACCCATTTTGATATTTTTTCCGTTGATTTTTCTTAATTTATAGCCTTCAACAAAATCTGGAGGGTTACTTATACAGCCCCATGTATGATGAGGATCCTCAACTCCCTGACTGGATGATGGAGACCGTTGCCAGACTGGACGGGGAAAATGGGGAGAAACTACTGGTGTCACAGTGTGTCAGTGTGTGGCTCTTGTTGTTCCACGCCCACAGCAGGAAGGAGAGGGAGAGAATTTACTAGGTGGAGGAGAAACTACTTGTGTCACAGTGTGTCATTGTGTGGCTCTTGTTGTTCCACACCCACAGCAGGAAGGAGAGGGAGAGAAATTTACTAGGCTTTGTGTGGCTCATCATATTCCAAACTACAGCAGGAAGGGGAGAAAGAGGTATTATGTCTCAAAGAACTTATACCCATTTTATACCGTAACAAGAGACGCATCCTTCAAGATGATACTATTTACACCTCTGGTACATTATACTTAATGAGATTTCACGAAGCAGTATGTGAATTTTGAACACAAAAATAGGGAGGGAATGTGTTTATAGGTATCAATAACTTGTAGTTGTAGCAAGTCCAGCTATATTAATGAATATAATGTAGGGTGTAAATATCCAGTTCTTGTATCATCGTTTATCACAACTGGCACACCTTTACCATAGCCAGTCACAGGCAGACCTTGGTTAATGAGAATGACATCCTATCTGTCTGCCGTCATTTTGTTGTTATGCGACTTTGTAAATAGCTGTGATTTGATTTGTTTTTTGAAATCCAAAACTGGGTAAATATATTTTGTTAAGTTTTATATCTGTTATAGTATATTCCAGAGCAATTGTTACTGCCTCTTTGCTCATAATTGAACCTGTTTCTACACGGACTCTGGAACAGACATGTAGTCTGGTACAATCAGTAACGATGTATACGATGATATGAGTATACAATGCACATGTTACGCTATATTTAGTCAGTTAATCGTATACAATGATATGTGTGTACAATACATGTTACGCTATATTTAGTCAGTTAATCATATACAATTATATGTGTGTACAATACATGTTACGCTATAGTTAGTCAGTTAATCGTATACAATGATCTTTGTGTAAAATACATGTTACACTATAGTTAATCGTATACAATGATATGTGTGTACAATACATGTTACACTATAGGTAATCGTATACAATGATATGTGTGTACAATACATGTTACTCTATATTTAGTCAGTTAATCGTATACAATGATCTTTGTGTAAAATACATGTTACACTATAGTTAATCGTATACTATGATATGTGTGTACAATACATGTTGCGCTATAGGAAGTCAGTTAATCGTATACAATTTTATGTGTGTACAATACATGTTACACTATAGTTAATCGTATACTATGATATGTGTGTACAATACATGTTACGCTATATTTAGTCAGTTAATTGTGCTACAAGTGCCTATGGTATTGCCTATACAGTGGTATTATATCAGTAGGAGGTATTTGTTGGTATTTTTACCATTTCGTTAAGGTCTGTTCTAGTGCCTTTACTATACAGTAATGTGTTGGAAAGGACTCGGCTACTTGGTAATTTTATATCAAGTACAAAATGTATATAGTCACTATTGATTAGGTATTAAGTAACAGCTTCGTGGTTAATGTGATAGGAATGCTTTGACACACAATTCTGTGTATGTAACAGTGTTGTGTTTATAGGTTTTTTCCATATATCAGTTTCTGTATTTCATTTTGTTGATTTTCCTATTGCTTTTTTTGTTCATACTTTTTGGGTCAATCTTTCCTTTAGTTGTAGGCCATAGACATGATTTCCAATGCATGTCCTGATAGTAGAATTGCAAATTCAACTCTTGTAAATCTTTAATAAGGTTTACATTAAAATCTGATAATCCAAATAATGAACATTGGTTTACAGTGGTGTACGTACTGTGAGGGACTTGAAGTAACCCTTCAATTCTCGAATCATTTTTTAAATGTATATTTTTTTTCATGTTACATTTTGTATTACACTTTCCTTAAAAATACTGGTATCTTTCTCATGTCTGAAAATTTTCTTAAAAAATAACATTCATTTTCCTTTATTTGATTAATTTGTGTAAAGTTATAATCCACCTACTGGTAACAATACTATACATATATATATATATCAGGTTGTATACGTAGCTTTCAATAGCTTCTCCTAAAAGCCTATGTGAATGTTGCATATTATTGCACTACAGCTGCTGTGATAAAATAAACATTTATAATCAGTCACAGAAAAAAACGTATGTTACTTCTTTCACCGGTTTGCATATTCACAAGTATGTGATCAATTTGTAGTTTTAAGATGAACTGTTTACAGACAATCGTGAAATAATTATGCATGTGAGCGAGTATATAAATATTGGATATAGCGTTGTATCCTGTTACTGTAATTGATACTCTATTGTTTGTTGATGTTGGAAGGACGCATATGTAGATGTTACACTCAAATCTGCGAGGTATTTGTTTGTATTTTGCTAGGACGTTGTAATACTTTACACGTGTATGTGCTTTTTGAGATGCATAATTACTTGTAGATAAATTTGATGTTCCCCTATGGTAATATTCTGTTGTCATTTGATACTCCCCTTGGTTTTATTCTGTTGTCATTTGATGCTCCCTTTGGTAATATTCTGTTGTCATTTGATGTTCCCCTATGGTAATATTCTGTTGTCATTTGATACTCCCCTTGGTTATATTCTGTTGTTAGCTCACCTGCCCGAAAGGCAAGTGAGCTTATGCCATGGTCCGTCGTCCGTATATTCTGTTGTCTTTTGATACTACCCATTGGTAATATTCTGTTGTCATTTGATACTACCCATTGGTAATATTCTGTTGTCATTTGATACTACCCATTGGTAATTCTGTTGTCATTTGATACTACCCATTGGTAATATTCTGTTGTCATTTGATACTTTTCTGTATTCACAAGGACTTCATAGTAATGAATGCTTTTCCTTTTTTGTGTACATACTACATATACTGTATTATAATTAGCTTTAATTGTAGAGGATATAGGAGATTTTGAACTAGATATTGGAGGTTTGTGTTAAGAGTGATGTCCCAGCTTTGCCAAGTAGAGATTAATGTTTCCACTTTGCAATTCAGTACACCAGAATATCTATTTTTACATGTTACTAAATCAGGAATGTTTTATTGGTTATGGAAGATGTATCAACAACTAGCCAGACACCTGATTTTATACGATTTGCTACTGTCAGTATAGTTTTGATAAGTCAAATTGTACATACATTATAGATACTTGCATTGTTATGCTGGTGTTATGTGGCTGTATAGCCTAAATTGTAATATTTTGTCCTTTCCATGATTTTGTAATCTCGACACCTTTTCATTTTAACAGTTGAATGTTTCATGTGTAATACATATAACACTACTTAATAGAAGACATGAGTTGTAAAAGAAAAAAGAACGGTAACGTATCTACTGAAGCCAATGTTGGTTTTGTTACTTTTGTTTCTTGTATTTGATTTTGCTACATAATTTACTAAACACTGTTTAGTCCAATTGTGTCAGAGATAAGAACCAACTAAATTAATAAGTGCTTAAGGATTTATTACACAAGTTGTGTTTGTCTTTATATCATGTATGTTTCCGAGTACACTTGCTTTTGTTGCCAAATTTCACTAAACCTGTTGATGTAAGGTTGGTGTGAATAGTAATACATGTAGTGAGATTATAGATAAAAACCAAATTTGATATGTAGTGAGATTATAGATAAAAAACCAAATTTGAGATGCATGTGCTTGTTTATTTTTTATCAGAAGTTTTTTTCTTTTCTACCTATTTCCGGTTTTGTTATTCATTATTCTCACTCTACATCCAATACCAGTGACACTTTTCTCCCCAGAAGTTTCTCCCAGTGTATTGCAAAATGTTTTATAACACCAACATTCCATAGGAATTAGCATGTATACATTATTATGGCTTGATGTAGTACATTAGAATTAAGTTACGGTACTCTGCATGTATATGTAATGTGTTGCTATTGTTGTGTTAGATTTGTACACGAAGTCCAGGTAGCAGGCTCTATACTTAATGTCACTACTAACAACTTGGCTTTGGTGGCACTATGAGGTTTAAATTCATGTTATTTTACCCAAAGCACTTACTTTATATTGATTAACATTTAAAATCAACGATTATTTTTGAAATTGAATGGTTTGAGATTTAGTTTTGTTTTGAAATTAAGTTTGATTTAATACTTTACAATAGTATGTAACTAATAATGTACTGCAGTTTTTTGATGAAATAAAATTTAATAGAACTAAGAAATCTGTTTTTTCTGTAGTTCCAACTATCATTGCAGCATTCTATCACACAAAAAAGACAGATTTCTGAGACGTAACATCAACACGCTGATACTGGAGTTTAGGAAGACAATCAAGATACTTTATTTCCTATACAGAATGTACATGTTCAGTACTTTATTTCCTATACAGAATGTACATGTTCAGTACTTTATTTCCTATACAGAATGTACATGTTCAGTACAACAGACCCTTGTTCACAATAGTGTAGTTACACAAGAACTTTTCTACAGGTAACAAGTGATGAATCTTTCTTGTACATTTTCTTCACTTAATCTTTCTGAAATAGCCAAAAATAATAAGGCACATTTAATTAACATAAATTAATTAATACCATAAGGAAATTTACTGACCAAAAATACAATCCTGTTGTACCTTTATGTTGCAAGGAGATCCATTTTGTATTCTTCCATTATTATAAATACATATAGGTAACAGTCAATAATAAATTTGTATTAGGATAAAAATAGGTGTCAATAATATAAACTACAAATAAAAGTAATACAGAGAAGTTACAGGAATGTAGGGATTGGTACGCAGTATATACACAGTATATATTTATTTATAATTTAATTTACATGATTGTGCACAACTACAAGATTGTACGTTATTACCCATTTTGAAAATCCCTTTGGTTTTGGCGGTACATACAGGCAAATGTTATAAATATGTAACTGATGAACGTTACAATATTGTAATATTACCAGTTTAAAGTTTTCACATCAAAAGCATTTTTCTAAACAAATCTTCTATTATGTTTCATATTTTCCCGACAAAAATTTAAACCACTTTTCCAATTACAATATTTAATTGTTTTACGAGATATTTGAGTCCTGGACGAGAGCCTTTCTAGTGATAACCAAATATATCTCATATCAATGGGACTCGGCAATATTTTGAAAATGGTTGACTCGCCTGAAAAATCCCAACAAAATAATTTTATTAAATCAAATCATCGAATTAAAAGTGCACAACAGAATTATGTAAAACTGAAAAGTCAATAAATTCAAAACCACAGCATTACTAAAACCTTAATCTCATTGGCAATAACGTTAGCTACTACACGGGAAGTTACTGAGGCTTACATTACATACAGTATTGCACAGGTACTTTCAAACAATAAAAGAATCTACTCTTTTAATGTGTCTAATAATGTAAAAAGTACATTTCAGTTTTTGAATTTTTTATGCAAAAATACAGGAAATGCCCGCTTGTAGCACATAATACAAATATAGCATTTCACAAACACGTAGATATATACAGCATTTCACAAACACGTAGATATATACAATCTGTATGTTTATCTGTTCTTCATTAAAATGTTAATATAGTTAAACTAAAATCTTATAAAAAACACACCTGTCTTTGTGGTTACATCATTTAAGTTTGTGGTTCCCTTACAGAATGACATCATTTAAGTTTGTGGTTCCCTTACAGAATGACATCATTTAAGTTTGTGGTTCCCTTACAGAATGACATCA